>NC_059451.1:123726135-123736135 GCF_905237065.1 Salmo salar
CAGTCAGGAAACAGGTCAGAGATATTATAATGACTCACTACTATGACAGTCAGGAAACAGGTCAGAGATATTATAATGACAGTCGGGAAACAGGACAGAGATATTATAATGACAGTCAGGAAACAGGTCAGAGATATTATAATGACAGTCAGGAAACAGGTCAGAGATATTATAATGACAGTCAGGAAACAGGTCAGAGATATTATAATGACTCATTACTATGACAGTCAGGAAACAGGTCAGAGATATTATAATGACAGTCAGGAAACAGGTCAGAGATATTATAATGACTCATTACTATGACAGTCAGGAAACAGGTCAGAGATATTATAATGACAGTCAGGAAACAGGTCAGAGATATTATAATGACTCACTACTATGACAGTCAGGAAACAGGACAGAGATATTATATTGACAGGAAACAGGTCAGAGATATTATAATGACAGTCAGGAAACAGGTCCGAGATATTATAATGACAGTCAGGAAACAGGACAGAGATATTATAATGACAGTCAGGAAACAGGTCAGAGATATTATAATGACTCACTACTATGACAGTCAGGAAACAGGTCAGAGATATTATAATGACAGTCAGGAAACAGGTCAGAGATATTATAATGACAGTCAGGAAACAGGACAGAGATATTATAATGACTCACTACTATGACAGTCAGGAAACAGGTCAGAGATATTATAATGACAGTCAGGAAACAGGTCAGAGATATTATAATGACAGTCAGGAAACAGGTCAGAGATATTATAATGACAGTCAGGAAACAGGTCAGAGATATTATAATGACAGTCAGGAAACAGGTCCGAGATATTATAATGACAGTCAGGAAACAGGTCCGAGATATTATAATGAGAGTCAGGAAACAGGTCCGAGATATTATAATGAGAGTCAGGAAACAGGTCCGAGATATTATAATGACAGTCAGGAAACAGGTCAGAGATATTATAATGACAGTCAGGAAACAGGTCAGAGATATTATAATGACAGTCAGGAAACAGGTCAGAGATATTATAATGACAGTCAGGAAACAGGTCAGAGATATTATAATGACAGTCAGGAAACAGGTCAGAGATATTATAATGACAGTCAGGAAACAGGTCAGAGATATTATAATGACAGTCAGGAAACAGGTCAGAGATATTATAATGACAGTCAGGAAACAGGTCAGAGATATTATAATGACTCACTAAGACAGTCAGAAAACAGGACAGTTCAAAGTGTAAAGGTCAGATCCATACCTGGTGCTGGAGTGCCCACTGCCTCCAAACCCCTCCTCTCCACTGGGCTCGTTGTCATCGCTCTACAGGACCACAGACATCAGCAGGTCAACACAATATGGATGTCAATGTCATCATTACGACAGGTTATTACCAGGATATAAACCTAGTAACCTTATAACCCCTCATTATGGATGTCAATGTCCTCATTACGACAGGTTATTACCAGGATATAATCTAGTAACCAGTTACAAACAGGACTATGACAGGTTATAACCAGGACTAGCTCATGAACTCACCTTGCAGGAGAAATGAGGGTTATGAGCCTTGGTCAAGGGAACAGAGAGATATTTTACCTAGTCGTCTTTTGGATACTGGCCCAACGCTCTTAACTGCTCTGCTTCCTGCTGCCCATATATGATGCCGATGTCATCCTTATGAGCAAGGTTTTAATAGGGTTACAGCGGTTGGAACCGACATTATTTACCAATCGTTTCGTTCTGAACAGAACCATTCTTTTTATCGTTCTGTTCTACTGTTCTGACCAGCAATATAAAGTTCTGGACCGGTTCAAACCCCCCCAAAAAGTACCGGTTTATATAGTTCTTTTCTGTTCATTTTTTAACCTGTGAAATCAACAGTTGTTTACACTTATCTCATTAAATGACTTCACCAATCAGTGCAGATGGAGCCGGCCAGCTAGTTGCTTAGACCAATCAGTGCAGATGGAGCCGGCCAGCTAGTTGTTTAGACCAATCAGTGCAGATGGAGCAGGCCAGCTATTTTTAACCAATCAGTGCAGACGGAGCCGGCCAGCTAGTTGCTTAGACCAATCAGTGCAGATGGAGCCGGCCAGCTAGTTGTTTAGACCAATCAGTGCAGATGGAGCAGGCCAGCTAGTTGTTTAGACCAATCAGTGCAGATGGAGCCGGCCAGCTAGTTGTTTAGACCAATCAGTGCAGATGGAGCAGGCCAGCTAGTTGTTTAGACCAATCAGTGCAGATGGAGCCGGCCAGCTAGTTGTTTAGACCAATCAGTGCAGATGGAGCCGGCCAGCTAGTTGTTTAGACCAATCAGTGCAGATGGAGCCGGCCAGCTAGTTGTTTAGACCAATCAGTGCAGATGGAGCTGGCCAGCTAGTTGTTTAGACCAATCAGTGCAGATGGAGCCGGCCAGCTAGTTGTTTAGACCAATCAGTGCAGATGGAGCCGGCCAGCTAGTTGTTTAGACCAATCAGTGCAGATGGAGCCGGCCAGCTAGTTGTTTAGACCAATCAGTGCAGATGGAGCCGGCCAGCTAGTTGTTTAGACCAATCAGTGCAGATGGAGCCGGCCAGCTATTTCAACCAATCAGTGCAGATGGTAACCGGCCAGCTAGTTGTTTAGACCAATCAGTACAGATTGTAACCGGCCAGCTAGTTGTTTAGACCAATCAGTGCAGATGGATCCGGCCAGCTAGTTGTTTAGATGCATGATGGACACACAAGTGTAGTCACAAGGTAGCCTAAACAAGCACAGACACTGGAACAAGTTTCTGAGTGAGAGAGGGAGTGTTTTGCATAGACACTTAGTTGCATTTTTTATGGCACCCCAAAAAAAAAATCCCAGAACTTAAAATAACATTAACAACTTCCCATGCTTTTAAAATAAGAGTTCTGTTCTGGAACAGTATAGATCACTTTTGTTCCTGGTTCCGTTTCTGTTCCTTGAACATTTGTAGTTTTTTTCCCCCCCTCCTGTTTTTGGTTCTGTTCCCTGAACCAGTTCTAACCCCTGGTTATAAAGCATGGCTATGACTCACCTCTCCAGCCCTCTGAGCTCTCCTCCTGGTCCTCCGTCTCTCCCTGGCGATACGGTCGCTCTCACTTTCCCCTCCACTAGTCTCCTGGCTGGAGGTTGGAGGGCGAGACGTACCAGCCGGCTGAGTCAGCCCCAACAGGTCAGACTTCTGCAGGTTGGCGATACGGGACCTCCAGCTTACCTCCTGGAGACAATAATAATAATACAAATCATAACATAATACATAAACATTTACGTCATTTAGCAGACGCTCTTATCCAGAGCGACTTACAAATTGGTGCATTCACCTTATGATATCCAGTGGAACAACCACTTTACAATAGTGCATCTAAATCTTTTAAGGGGGGGGTTAGAAGGATTACTTTATCCTATCCCAGGTATTCCTTAAAGAGGTGGGGTTTCAGGTGTCTCCGGAAGGTGGTGATTGACTCCGCTGTCCTGGCGTCGTGAGGGAGCTTGTTCCACCATTGGGGTGCCAGAGCAGCGAACAGTTTTGACTGGGCTGAGCGGGAACTGTGCTTCCTCAGAGGTAGGGGGGCCAGCAGGCCAGAGGTGGGTGAACGCAGTGCCCTTGTTTGGGTGTAAACACATTTCTTTACCGTCGCTATCACATCCAACATATAGGTGTAACAGTCACAACCGACACAGACACAACTCAGCACCGTCAATATCACTAACCCACACAACTCAGCACCGTCAATATCACTAACCCACACAACTCAGCACCGTCAAAACCACTGACCAAGAAAATCCCAGGGTACGCAACTAGATTCAGCCGCGGGCCGATATTTATCTGAGTGGATGACCACAAATAAGCCCCAAAAAAAGAGAGTGTTATTTGAAATTAACAATAATTTCATACCTGGATTACATCTCTTTTATTCCTGGGAATACTTAGAAACAGATTTCCTAAATTAAACTCAAGTTATTTTTGTATATATATATTTTTTTAACAACCTTGGGGAGGGCAAGAAATACCATCCACGGGACGGTTTTGTCCCCGGGGGCCGCCTGTTGCCCCCTGGCCGAGGGCGACAGTAGGTCCTGTGGTGGGTGACGTCACTCATAAGCCGTTGACATTACAATATACACTGCTCAAAAAAATAAAGGGAACACTTAAACAACACATCCTAGATCTGAATGAAAGAAATAATCTTATTAAATACTTTTTTCTTTACATAGTTGAATGTGCTGACAACAAAAATCACACAAAAATAAATCAATGGAAATCCAATTTATCAACCCATGGAGGTCTGGATTTGGAGTCACACTCAAAATTAAAGTGGAAAACCACACTACAGGCTGATCCAACTTTGATGTAATGTCCTTAAAACAAGTCAAAATGAGGCTCAGTAGTGTGTGTGGCCTCCACGTGCCTGTATGACCTCCCTACAACGCCTGGGCATGCTCCTGATGAGGTGGCGGATGGTCTCCTGAGGGTTCTCCTCCCAGACCTGGACTAAAGCATCCGCCAACTCCTGGACAGTCTGTGGTGCAACGTGGCGTTGGTGGATGGAGCGAGACATGATGTCCCAGATGTGCTCAATTGGATTCAGGTCTGGGGAACGGGGGGGCCAGTCCATAGCATCAATGCCTTCCTCTTGCAGGAACTGCTGACACACTCCAGCCACATGAGGTCTAGCATTGTCTTGCATTAGGAGGAACCCAGGGCCAACCGCACCAGCATATGGTCTCACAAGGGGTCTGAGGATCTCATCTCGGTACCTAATGGCAGTCAGGCTACCTCTGGCGAGCACATGGAGGGCTGTGCGGCCCCCCAAAGAAATGCCACCCCACACCATGACTGACCCACCGCCAAACCAGTCATGCTGGAGGATGTTGCAGGCAGCAGAACGTTCTCCACGGCGTCTCCAGACTGTGTCACGTCTGTCACGTGCTCAGTGTGAACCTGCTTTCATCTGTGAAGAGCACAGGGCGCCAGTGGCGAATTTGCCAATCTTGGTGTTCTCTGGCAAATGCCAAACGTCCTGCACGGTGTTGGGCTGTAAGCACAACCCCCACCTGTGGACGTCGGGCCCTCATACCACCCTCATGGAGTCTGTTTCTGACCGTTTGAGCAGACACATGCACATTTGTGGCCTGCTGGAGGTCATTTTGCAGGGCTCTGGCAGTGCTCCTCCTGCTCCTCCTTGCACAAAGGCGGAGGTAGCGGTCCTGCTGCTGGGTTGTTGCCCTCCTACGGCCTCCTCCACGTCTCCTGATGTACTGGCCTGTCTCCTGGTAGCGCCTCCCTGCTCTGGACACTACGCTGACAGACACAGCAAACCTTCTTGCCACAGCTCGCATTGATGTGCCATCCTGGATGAGCTGCACTACCTGAGCCACTTGTGTGGGTTGTAGACTCCGTCTCATGCTACCACTAGAGTGAAAGCACCGCCAGCATTCAAGTGACCAAAAAATCTGCCAGGAAGCATAGGAACTGAGAAGTGGTCTGTGGTCCCCACCTGAAGAACCACTCCTTTATTGGGGGTGTCTTGCTAATTGCCTATAGTTTCCACCTGTTGTCTATTCCATTTGCACAACAGCATGTGAAATTTATTGTCAATCAGTGTTGCTTCCTAAGTGGACAGTTTGATTTCACAGAAGTGTGATTGACTTGGAGTTACATTGTGTTGTTTAAGTGTTCCCTTTATTTTTTTGAGCAGTGTATAAACACTGCTCTCTCTCACCCCTTCTTCTGCTCTCTTCTTATTAGCTGCCTCCTCCTCCGCCTCTTTCCTTGTCTTCTCTCTCCCTTCGTCCGTCTGGGCTGTCTTCATTGTCTTGTCAGCTTCCTGCAGGTCTGTGAGCGTCACGCCCTGATTGGACAACAGATAGAAAGTACTGGTCATGTTACTTTCAAAATGTTAAATCAGTAACTTTTTGATTATTTAAAATGTTTAAATGTAATCTTTATTTTAACTAGGCAAGCCAGTTAAGAACAAATTCTTATTTACAATGACGGCCTACCAGGGAACAGTGGGGTTAACTGCCTTGTTCAGGGGGCAGAACGACAGATTTGTACCTTGTCAGCTCTGGGATTCGATCCAGCAACCTTTCGGTTACTAGTCCAACGCGCTAACCACTAGGCTACGGAAACATAGTAACGTAATCTGACTACTTTCAGTAACTTTTAGATTACTTTCTCCTTAAGAGGGAGTAGAAAAAGACAAAAATGAATATTACCAACTGAATGACATCTATTGCAGGATAAATCCGAGTTTACCAGGTCGCTATTATTCACAAGGTCCGAGTCCCAAGCAGAGTCCCAAGCAGAGTCCCAAGCAGAGTCCCAAGCAGAGTCCCAAGCAGAGTCCCAAGCAGAGTCCCAAGCAGAGTCCCAAGCAGAGTCCCAAGCAGAGTCCCAAGCAGAACAGGTGGAGTCAAGTCAAAAAAAATAATAATACAGTTACCAGTCCAAAGTTTGGACACACCTACTCATTCAAGGGTTTTTCTTTATTTTTACTATTTTCTACATTGTAGAATAATAGTGAAGACATCAAAACTATGAAATAACACATATGGAATCATGTAGTAACCAAAAAAGTGTTAAACAAATCAAAAAATATTTGAGATTCTTCAAAGTAGCCACCCTTTACCGTGACGAAAGCTTAAATTATATCTTTAGATTTAAAAAACAAAGTCTGTCAGTATTTTCAGTATTTCTAATTAATTTAATACCCCTTGATCTTAAAGAAATATGGAAGAATAGATAATCCAAATGATTTGACCTGAGCAAGACCCCAAAACGTAAGGACTTATTAGCCTACTCTGTTGTTTATGATGTTGTTGTCATGGACGACTGATTGAGCTCATTGCTTCAAGTCGAAAAATAAATGCTTCTCTCATGGAATGGTCAGCTAGGAGCACTACCGAAAAGTGCTATTTGCATGTGAAAAATGTCACGCCACATTTAATCTTTATTTAACTAGGCAAGTCAGTTAAGAACAAATTCTTATTTTCAATGACGGCCTACCGTGGAACAGTGGGTTAACTGCCTTGTCCTGGTGGGAGAACGACAGATGTTTTTTACCTTGTCAGCTCGGGGATTCGATCCAACGCTCTAACCACTATGTTTCCTCCAACATCTTCACAAGGTCCTTTGATGTTGTTCTGGGATTGATTTGCATTTTTATCACCAAAGAACGTTCATCTCTAGGAGACAGAACGCGTCTCCTTCCTGAGCGGTATGACGGCTACGTGGTCCCATGGTGTTTATACTTGCGTACTATTGTTAGTACAGATGAATGTGGTACCTTCAGGCGTTTGGAAATTGCTCCCAAGGACGAACCAGACTTCAGGAGGTCTACAATTTTTTCTGAGGTCTTGGCTGATTTATTTTTATTTTCCCATGATGTCAAGCAAAGAGGCACTGAGTTTGAAGGTTGGCCTTGAAATACATCCACAGGTACACCTCCAATTGACTCAAATGATGTCAATTAGCCTATCAGAAGCTTCTAAAGCCATGACATCATTTTCTGGAATTTTCCAAGCTGTTTAACCGCACAGTCAACTTAGTGTATGTAAACTTCTGACCCACTGGAATTGTGATACAGTGAATTATAAGTGAAATAGTCTGTTTGTAACAATTGTTGGAAAATGACTTGTGTCATGCATAAAGTAGATGTCCTAATCGACTTGCCAAAACTATAGTTTGTTAACAAGAAATGTGTGGAGTGGTTGAAAAACGAGTTTTAATGACTCCAACCTAAGTGTATGTAAACTTCCGACTTCAACTTTATATCTCCCTCTCTAACTTTAAGCATCAGCAGTCAGAGCAGCTTACCGATCACTGCACCTGTACACAGCCCATCTGTAAATAGCCCACCCAACTACCTCATCCCCAAATTGTTCTTTATTTTTGCACCCCAGTATCTCTACTTGCACATCATCATCTGCACATCCATCACTCCAGTATTAACGCTAAATTGTAATTATTTCGTCTCTATGGCCTATTTATCGCCTTACCTCCCTACTCTTCTACGTTTGCACACACTGTATATAGATTTATCTATTGTGTTACTGACTGTACGTTTGTTTATGTGTAACTCTGTGTTGTTGTTTGTGTCACACTGCTTTGCTTTATCTTGGCCAGGTCGCAGTTGTAAATGAGAACTTGTTCTCAACTAGCCTACCTGGTTAAATAAAGGACTTGTTCTCAACTAACCTACCTGGTTAAATAAAGGACCTGTTCTCAACTGGCCTACCTGGTTAAATAAAGGACTTGTTCTCAACTGGCCTACCTGGTTAAATAAAGGACTTGTTCTCAACTAACCTACCTGGTTAAATAAAGGACCTGTTCTCAACTAACCTACCTGGTTAAATAAAGGACCTGTTCTCAACTGGCCTACCTGGTTAAATAAAGGACTTGTTCTCAACTGGCCTACCTGGTTAAATAAAGGTGAAATAAACCAAATAAAACTGTCTGGCGAGCCAGCCTTAAATGTAGTTAAATGTACATGTCTAGGCAGGTGGGCCTACCTGAGTGGATAGTTAAATGTACATGTCTAGGCAGGTGGGCCTACCTGAGTGGATAGTTAAATGTACATGTCTAGGCAGGTGGGTCTACCTGAGTGGATCGTCGTGATTGTCTGGCATGTCTGGAGCGAGCCTTCCTCTGAGCCTCCGCCTCCTCATCGCGAACCGGGGTCAAGTAGGATCTGGAACACAGAACGTTATCACAACGTTATCACAACATTTAGACACCATTATCACAACGTTATCACAACATTATCACAACATTTAGACGACACACATCGAGATCAGATAGGAGCTGAGGGGAACACACAGAACATAAACTACATTTAACTATATTAATCTACATTAATAAATCTATATTTATTTAGACAGTCAGAAAGGTAAGTGGGTTTAATTTAGTCAGAAAGGTAAGTGGGTTTAATTTAGACAGTCAGAAAGGTAAATGGGTTTAATTTAGTCAGAAAGGTAAGTGGGTTTAATTTAGACAGAAAGGTAAGTGGGTTTTATTTAGACAGAAAGGTAAGTGGGTTTCATTTAGACAGAAAGGTAAGTGGGTTTTATTTAGACAGAAAGGTAAATGGGTTTAATTTAGACAGTCAAAGGTAAGTGGGTTTTATTTAGACAGAAAGGTAAGTGGGTTTTATTTAGACAGAGAAAGGTAAGTGGGTTTTATTTAGACAGAAAGGTAAATGGGTTTAATTTAGACAGTCAGAAAGGTAAATGGGTTTAATTTAGACAGAAAGGTAAGTGGGTTTTATTTAGACAGAAAGGTAAGTGGGTTTAATTTAGACAGTCAGAAAGGTAAATGGGTTTAATTTAGACAGTCAGACAGGTAAATGGGTTTTATTTAGTCAGAAAGGTAAGTGGGTTTAATTTAGACAGAAATGTAAATGGGTTTAATTTAGACAGAAAGGTAAATGGGTTTAATTTAGACAGAAATGTAAATGGGTTTAATTTAGACAGAAAGGTAAGTGGGTTTTATTTAGTCAGAAAGGTAAGTGGGTTTAATTTAGACACAAAGGTAAGTGGGTTTTATTTAGTCAGAAAGGTAAGTGGGTTTTATTTAGACAGAAAGGTAAATGGGTTTAATTTAGACAGAAAGGTAAGTGGGGTTTATTTAGTCAGAAAGGTAAGTGGGTTTAATTTAGACAGAAAGGTAAGTGGGTTTAATTTAGACAGAAAGGTAAGTGGGTTTAATTTATACAGAAAGTTAAATGGGTTTAATTTAGACAGAAAGGTAAGTGGGTTTTATTTAGACAGAAAGGTAAATGGGTTTAATTTAGACAGAAAGGTAAGTGGGTTTTATTTAGTCAGAAAGGTAAGTGGGTTTAATTTAGACAGAAAGGTAAGTGGGTTTAATTTAGACAGAAAGGTAAGTGGGTTTAATTTAGACAGTCAGAAAGGTAAATGGGTTTAATTTAGACAGTCAGAAAGGTAAATGGGTTTAATTTAGACAGTCAGACAGGTAAGTGGGTTTAATTTAGTCAGAAAG
>NC_059451.1:123741135-123811135 GCF_905237065.1 Salmo salar
TGAAACAAAAATATAACTGTTTGGCCATAATGGCCATCGTTATGTTTGGAGGAAAAAGGGGGATGCTTGCAAGCCGAAGAACACCATTCTAACCGTGAAGCATGGGGGTGGCAGCATCATGTTGTGGGGGTGCTTTGCTGCAGGAGGGACTGGTGCACTTCACAAAATAGATGGCATCATGAGGAAAGGAAAATTATGTGGATATATTGAAGCAACATCTCAAGACATCAGTCAGGAAGTTAAAGCTTGGTCGCAAATGGGTCTTCCAAATGGACAATGACCCCAAGCATACTTCCAAAGTTGTGGCAAAATGGCTTAAGGACAACAAAGTCAAGGTATTGGTGTGGCCATCACAAAGCCCTGACCTCAATCCTATAGAACATTTGTGAGCAGAACTGAAAAAGCGTGTGCGAGCAAGGAGGCCTACAAACCTGACTCAAGTTACACCAGCTCTGTCAGGAGGAATGGGCCAAAATTCACCCAACTTATTGTGGGAAGCTTGTGGAAGGCTACACGAAACGTTTGACCCAAGTTAAACAATTTAAAGGCAATGCTACCAAATACTAATTGAGTGTATGTAAACTTCGGACCCACTGGGAATGTGATGAAAGAAATAAAAGCTGAAATAAATCATTCTCTCTACTATTATTCTGACATTTCACATTCTTAAAATAAAGTGGTGATCCTAACTGACCTAAGACAGGGAATTTTTACTAGGATTAAATGTCAGGAATTGTGAAAAACTGAGTTTAAATGTGTTTGGCTAAGGTGTATGTAAACTTCCGACTTCAACTGTAGAAGTTAGACTGTAAACTCTCCTTCCAGACTTATATTAAGCATCTTCCAATCCAAAATTAAATCTAGAATCGGCTTCCTATTTCGCATCAAAGCATCCTTCACTCATGCTGCCCAACATACCCTCGTAAAACTGACTATCCTACCGATCCTCGACTTCGGTGATGTCATCTATAAAATAGCCTCCAACACTCTACTCAACAAACTGGATGCAGTCTATCACAGTGCCATCCGTTTTGTCACCAACATATTCATCACCAAAGCCACTGGCTCCAGGTCATCTATAAGTCTTTGCTAGGTAAAGCCCCGCCTTATCTCAGCTCACTGGTCACCATAGCAACACCCACCCTTAGCACGCGCTCCAGCAGGTATATCTCACTGGTCACCCCCAAAGCCAACTCCTCCTTTGGCCGCCTTTCCTTCCAGTTCTCTGCTGCCAATGACTGGAACGAACTGCAAACATCTCTGAAGCTGGAGACTCGTATCTCCCTCAATAACTTTAAGCATCAGCTGTCTGAGCAGCTAACCGATCGCTGCAGCTGTACATATTCAACCTGTAAATAGCCCATACGCGTGCTACCTACCTCAACCCCATATTGTTTTTATTAACTTTTTTGCACACCAGTATTTCTACTTGCACATCCTCATCTGCACATTTATCACTCCAGTGTTAATCTGCTAAATTGTAATTACTTCGCTACTATGGCCTATTTATTGCCTTACCTCCTCATGCCATTTGCACACACTGTATACAGACTATTGACTGTACGTTTGTTTATTCCATATGTAACTCTGTTGCTGTTTGTGTCGCACTGCTTTGCTTTATCTTGGCCAGGTCACAGTTGTAAATGAGAACTTGTTCTTAACTGGCCTACCTGGTTAAATAAAGGTGAAATAAAAAATAAAAAAAATAAAAATGAAAGGTGAATTCATCTCCCAGTGTCTGTTGGAAAGCAGACGGAACCAGGTTTTCCTCTAGGATTTTGCCTGTGCTTAGCTCTATTCCGTTTATTTTTATCCTAAAAAACTCAGTCCTTGCTGATGACAAGCATACCCATAACATGATGCAGTCAACACTATGCTTGAAAATGTTTAGAGTCGTACTCAGTAATGTGTTGTGATGGATTTTCCCCAAACATAACACTTTGTATTGAGGACAAAAAAAATGCATGTATTTGTCTTATTTTTTTTTGTTGCAGTATTACTTTAGTGCCTCGTTGCAAACAGGATGCATGTTTTGGAATATTTTTATTCTGTACAGGATTCCATTTATATTAGTATGTTTATGTTCAGGCTGTAACAACAAAATGTGGAAAAAAGTAAAAGGGGTGTGAATACTTTCTGAAGGCCACTGTACATGACGAAAGCTGGTCATCAGGCTTAGCGTTCACCTGGTCAGTTCTTCTCAGATCGGGGAAAGACTTGAGAAAGAGCCAATCACCTACCTCTGGGCCACTAGGATGTTGAGACGACTGAGTCCAGCAGAGAAGCTACTTCCAGTTCCCGTTGTAGAGGTCACTGTGGGGTCATCCAGTCTGCGTCCATAGGATGAGCTGGGGAATACAACCAGACTTATTGACAATAATAAATACAGCATCTTCCCTAAAGCAGTGGTTCCCAAACCAGGGCTCGCAACCGCTATGAAAATGGGGTCATGGGAGAATTTGCAACCCCCCCCTCAAATATATATAAACACTAAAAAACATATCTTCTTTGTATCTCAAAATAAAGTTAATGTGGTTTACTAAAAACATCTAAGTGAAAATGATTCAAATCTAAAAGATTAAATTTAACGGCAGCACTTGACTGTTGTACTTGAATCATTCCCATGGTGAATGACTAGCTACACTATTAAACTACACTATTGAATCATTCCCATGGTGAATGACCAGCTACACTATTGAATCATTCCCATGGTGAATGACTAGCTACACTATTGAATCATTCCCATGGTGAATGACTAGCTACACTATAAAACTACACTATTGAATCATTCCCATGGTGAATGACTAGCTACACTATTGAATCATTCCCATGGTGAATGACTAGCTACACTATTGAATCATTCCCATGGTGAATGACTAGCTACACTATTGAATCATTCCCATGGTGAATGACCAGCTACACTATTGAATCATTCCCATGGTGAATGACAAGCTACACTATTGAATCATTCCCATGGTGAATGACTAGCTACACTATTGAATCATTCCCATGGTGAATGACTAGCTACACTATTGAATCATTCCCATGGTGAATGACTAGCTACACTATTGAATCATTCCCATGGTGAATGACCAGCTACACTATTGAATCATTCCCATGGTGAATGACCAGCTACACTATGAAACTACACTATTGAATCATTCCCATGGTGAATGACTAGCTACACTATTGAATCATTTCCATGGTGAATGACCAGCTACACTATTGAATCATTCCCATGGTGAATGACCAGCTACACTATTGAATCATTCCCATGGTGAATGACCAGCTACACTATTGAATCATTTCCATGGTGAATGACAAGCTACACTATTGAATCATTCCCATGGTGAATGACTAGCTACACTATTGAATCATTCCCATGGTGAATGACTAGCTACACTATTGAATCATTCCCATGGTGAATGACAAGCTACACTATTGAATCATTTCCATGGTGAATGACTAGCTACACTATTGAATCATTCCCATGGTGAATGACCAGCTACACTATAAAACCACAAAGTATTGCAGAGGCTTCGATATTACCGACCACAATTAATATGGTGAAAACAATGGGGAGGCAGAGGCACAGAAACTAACATCAATACCTTTGTCAGATAACACTCTTATTAAACAAAGAACTTATACAATTTCTAGCAATCAACAGGAAACTCTGAGTCAAACTACCCCAGCATTTGCTCTCCAAATGGACGTGAGGGATACTCACAGTTAACGTCCATTCGTCTGGAGAAGACAATCAGAAATACTGTTCATGTTTTTCAATGACAGCCATAAACCCAAATTTTAAAAAAAGTCAACATTGGTTGTTAAATTACATCATTTTTGTTCACACGGGTGGAGGTCACCAGAATTTACAAATGGGGTCGTGGGCCAAAAATGTTTGGGAACCCTTGAGTTACAGTATAACCCCTGCTCAACAGCATATTCCCTACGGCATATTCCCTACGGCATATTCCCTACGGCATGTATCCCGGCTATGTCCCTGGTGCTCCTGGCTGATGCCCCTGGTGCTCCTGGCTGATGCCCCTGGTGCTCCTGGCTAATGCCCCTGGTGCTCCTGGCTAATGTCCCTGGTGCTCCTGGCTAATGTCCCTGGTGCTCCTGGCTAATGTCCCTGGTGCTCCTGGCTGATGCCCCTGGTGCTCCTGGCTAATGCCCCTGGTGCTCCTGGCTAATGCCCCTGGTGCTCCTGGCTAATGTCCCTGGTGCTCCTGGCTAATGCCCCTGGTGCTCCTGGCTAATGTCCCTGGTGCTCCTGGCTAATGTCCCTGGTGCTCCTGGCTAATGTCCCTGGTGCTCCTGGCTAATGTCCCTGGTGCTCCTGGCTAATGTCCCTGGTGCTCCTGGCTAATGTCCCTGGTGCTCCTGGCTAATGTCCCTGGTGCTCCTGGCTAATGTCCCTGGTGCTCCTGGCTAATGTCCCTGGTGCTCCTGGCTAATGTCCCTGGTGCTCCTGGATAATGTCCCTGGTGCTCCTGGCTAATGTGTTCTTGGTGACCTACTATTGCTGTAACATACATGTCTGTTTTCTGCTTTGCCCCCGTCCTGTTCGGTTCTGGTTTTCCTTCCTGCAGGAGGTTGGTACAGAACACCTTGGTCTCTGCCTGGAATTCCTATCCTCTTTAACATGACGCTCTGGTAGCGAGAGAGCAGAGTCTACAGAACGTATTTCAATCTTTTATAATAAAATGGTTAAACCAACCAAGTGGCGTTTCGTGTCTGAACCTGGTTAAAGAAAGACTGAATGAACATCGAACAATATTCAGGAGACATCAGGCTGTACACGTACAAACACCACTTCAACATGAAGTCCCAAGAGTGGGCAGACACAGCAATGGATGGAGCCAAGGCTTGTAGGACATACCTGAGAGGCAAGGAAGGGGTGGAGCTACTGAGATCACATCCTGTGCTATTGAGGCGGCGGGTGTAAGAGGCACTACGACTCAGCCAGCTGAGAGAGAGGGGGGAGAGAGGAGGGGTGTAAGAGGCACTACGACTCAGCCAGCTGAGAGAGAGGGGGGAGAGAGGAGGGGTGTAAGAGGCACTACGACTCAGCCAGCTGAGAGAGAGGGGGGGAGAGGAGGAGGGGTGTAAGAGGCACTACGACTCAGCCAGCTGAGAGAGAGGGGAGAGAGAGAAAGAGCTGGAGAGAGAGAGAGAGAGAGATAGTGAAAGATGGAGAGAGAGGGGGTAGGGAGAAAGAGAGGTGGGGTGATGCAGTGAAGCTCAAAACACACACACACACACACACACACACACACACACACACACACACACACACACACACACACACACACACACACACACACACACACACACACAGTGAAGCTGATGAGCAGCCTTTCACAGCCATTCCATACTGTGGTACGTGACAGCATCATGTGAGGCAAGCTGCTACTGCTGTCTGGTATACTGAAGACTAGAGGTCGACCGATTATGATTTTTTTCGACGCCGATACTGATACCGATTATTGGGCGACCAAAAAAAAAAGACGCTACCGATTAATCGGCCGTTTTTTAAAAATGTTATTTATTTATTTGTAATAATGACAATTACAACAATACTGAATGAACACTTATTTTCACTTAATATAATACATAAATAAAATCAATTTAGCCTCAAATAAATAATGAAACATGTTCAATTTGGTTTAAATAATGCAAAAACACAATGTTGGAGAAGAAAGTAAAAGTGCAATATTTGCCATGTAAGAAAGCTAACGTTTAAGTTCCTTGCTCAGAACATGAGAACATATGAAAGCTGGTGGTTCCTTTTAACATGAGTCTTCAATATTCCCAGGTAAGGAGTTTAAGGTTGTAGTTATTATTGGAACTATAGGACTATTTCTCTCTATAGATTTCTATTTAATATACCTTTGACTATTGGATGTTCTTATAGGCACTTTAGTATTGCCAGTGTAACAGTATAGCTTCCGTCCCTCTCCTCGCTCCTACCTGGGCTCGAACCAGGAACACATCGGCAACAGCCACCCTTGAAGCAGCGTTACCCATGTAGAGCAAGGGGAACAACCACTCCCAAGTCTCAGAGCGAGTGACGTTTGAAACGCTATTAGCGCGCACCCCGCTAACTAGCTATCCATTTCACATGGGTTACACCAGCCTAATCTCGGGGGTTGATAGGCTTGAAGTCATAAACAGCACAATGCTTGAAGAATTGCAAAGAGCTGCTGGCAAACCGCACGAAGGTGCTGTTTGAATGAATGCTTACAAGCCTGCTACTGCCGACCATCACTCAGTCAGACTGCTCTATCAAATATCAAATCATAGACTTAATTATAATATAATAACACACAGAAATACGAGCCTTTGGTCATTAATATGGTCGAATCCGGAAACTATCATTTAGAAAAATAAACGTTTATTATTTCAGTGAAATACGGAACTGTTCCGTATTTTATCTAACGGGTGGCATCCATAAGTCTAAATATTGCTGTTACATTGCACAACCTTCAATGTTATGTCATAATTATGTACAATTCTGGCAAATTAACTACGGCCTTTGTTAAGAATAAATGGACTTCACACAGTTCGCAATGAGCCAGGGGAGCCAGGCGGCCCAAACTGCTGTCTATACCCTGACTGCTTGCACGGAACGCAAGAGAAGTGACACAAATTCATGTTAGCAGGCAATATTAACTAAATATGCAGGTTTAAAAATATATACTTGCGTATTGATTTTAAAGAAAGGCATTGATGTTTATGGTTAGGAACATTGGTGCAACGACAGTGCTTTTTTCGCGAATGCGCTTGTTAAATCAACACCCGTTTGTCAAAGTAGGCTGTGATTCGATGAGAAATTAACAGGCACCGCATCGATTATATGCAACGCAGGACACATTAGATAAACTCGTAATATCATCAACCATGTGTAGTTAACTAGTGATTATGTTAAGATTGATCGTTTTTTATAAGATAAGTTTAATGCTAGCTAGCAACTTACCTTGGCTTCTTGCTGCCCTCGCGTAACAGGTAGTCAGCCTGCCACGCAGGCTCCTCGTGGAGTGCAATGTAAGGCAGGTGGTTAGAGCGTTGGACTAGTAACCGGAAGGTTGCAAAAACGAATCCCCCCTGAACAAGGCAGTTAACCCCCGTTCCCAGGCCGTCATTGTAAATAAGAATGTGTTCTTAATCTGACTTGCCTAGTTAAATAAAGGTGTAAAAAAATAATAATAATAAAAAAAAAATAATAATAATAAAAAAACATTTTTTTACAAAAAATTAATAAATAAATAAATAATAATTCGGCAAATCGGTGGCCAAAAATACCGATTACCGATTGTTATGAAAACTTGAAATCAGCCCTAATTAATCGGCCATTCCGATTAATCGGTCGACCTCTACCGAAGACACGTCTCATTGGACTGGGGTTAACTAACCTGCTAGTGCTGTCTGGGTTGGTGTCTGGTATATTGAAGAGACGTCGTGTTGGACTGGGGTTCACTCTGGCAGTCCTGGGTTCCTGAAAGTACAAGGGCGTTTGATGATCTATCAATAGCTTGCTTTGAATAGTTTCAACCATATCACCACTAACTAGTTGGTCCAGTCTAAGAGGACAGTACTGATGTAGTTGGTCCAGTCTAAGAGGACAGTACTGATGTAGTTGGTCCAGTCTAAGAGGACAGTAGTGATGTAGTTGGTCCAGTCTAAGAGGACAGTAGTGATGTAGTTGGTCCAGTCTAAGAGGACAGTAGTGATGTAGTTGGTCCAGTCTAAGAGGACAGTGATGATGAAGTTGGTCCAGTCTAAGAGGACAGTGCTGATGTAGTTGGTCCAGTCTAAGAGGACAGTGCTGATGTAGTTGGTCCAGTCTAAGAGGACAGTACTGATGTAGTTGGTCCAGTCTAAGAGGACAGTGCTGATGTAGTTGGTCCAGTCTAAGAGGACAGTACTGATGTAGTTGGTCCAGTCTAAGAGGACAGTAGTGATGTAGTTGGTCCAGTCTAAGAGGACAGTAGTGATGTAGTTGGTCCAGTCTAAGAGGACAGTGCTGATGTAGTTGGTCCAGTCTAAGAGGACAGTAGTGATGTAGTTGGTCCAGTCTAAGAGGACAGTGCTGATGTAGTTGGTCCAGTCTAAGAGGACAGTGCTGATGTAGTTGGTCCAGTTTAAGATGCAGTTGTAATTCCTTGATTCCTCGTGTCCTCTCTCCTTGCCTACTTCTCTAAATAGATTGAAGGTTGTTTTGAGAAGGAAATGAGGAGAGGAATTAAGGGAATACAATGAGGAGAGGAATCAAGGGAATACAACTCAAATTCACCCTGTGATTCTCCTGTATTGTATTTATAAGATATCAACAGTTGTCACAAATAATTCTCAGCCTGTGACGCTGCTGTGAAGCTCCTGTGAAGCTCCTGTGACGCTCCTGTGACGCTCCTGTGACGCTCCTGTGACGCTCCGGTACCTTTAAAGGTGTGTATTTACCATCAATGCGGTCTGGTTCCAGTACCTTGGTGTCTGTAGTGGTGTCAGAGCTGAGGCGTGGGCTTGAGGCAGAGCGGATCATACCCAGACCCGACTCAGGCGCCCCGCGGGTGGACTCCTGGCTTGGGTCGGTGGTACCTGAAGGCCCCAGGGTCACGGAGCTGCCTGCCTTACGAAGAGAGGTCCTCCAGGAGCCAGGGGCCGCACCAGGGGCTGAGCTAGGTGCCGCCTCTGGGGCTTGGGGCTTCCCTGGGTCCTGCTGCAGAAGGAGAGAGAGAGAGAGAGAGAGAGAGAGAGAGAGAGAGAGAGAGAGAGAGAGAAGATTTACGATTCACTGATCAAATCAACTCAGATTAATAAAAAGGTAATAAAAAAGGCAATTTACCAAATCACTTTAAATAGTCAATAGCAGAGTGTACAGAGGTTGTTCATCTGACTTCCCCCCCCCCCAGGCCGTAGCCGACTCCATCACCAGGGAGCTACCAAGTCACAGCATTCTGACGTTCAAACACCGACAGAAACCGTGGCATACCTTTTTAACGGTGTTTCCTGAAGTGCTGGTTGCCGTGGAGGTAGCATGGGGGGAGGAGCTGTTGCGTTTGTTGTTCAAGTTGTTGATGATCTCTCGGTTTTTGGCTTTCTCTGCAACAATTACCATCAGCCCGTTAATAATGACATGATTCTCTGCAACAATCACCATCAGCCCGTTAATAATGACATGATTCTCTGCAACAATTACCATCAGCCCGTTAATAATGACATGATTCTCTGCAACAATCACCATCGGCCCGTTAATAATGACATGATTCTCTGCAACAATTACCATCGGCCCGTTAATAATGACATGATTCTCTGCAACAATCACCATCGGCCCGTTAATAATGACATGATTCTCTGCAACAATCACCATCAGCCCGTTAATAATGACATGATTCTCTGCAACAATCACCATTGGCCCGTTAATAATGATATGATTCTCTGCAACAATCACCATCGGCCCGTTAATAATGACATGATTCTCTGCAACAATCACCATCGGCCCGTTAATAATGACATGATTCTCTGCAACAATCACCATCGGCCCGTTAAAAATGACATGATTCTCTGCAACAATTACCATCGGCCCGTTAATAATGACATGATTCTCTACAATGGAACAAGTCCACATGATTCTCTACAATGGAACAAGTCCACATGATTCTCTACAATGGAACAAGTCCACATGATTCTCTACAATGGAACAAGTCCACATGATTCTCTACAATGGAACAAGTCCACATGATTCTTTCAGGCATGAATCATGACAGGGTTTAGGGCCCCTTTCCATTTCAATTCAGTAAACTCAAAATGTTACTTCATGAATGGACTCGACTGAGATGGACTTGGCACCAGGGAAACGTCCTTTTTTCTCAGTCTCTCACCTGATTCTGCATCGCTCTCAGACTCGTCCTCGTCTTCTTCTGAACTGGAGCTGCTGGAGGCCTTGGCCTGTCCCCCCTCCTCGTCCTCATCCTCAGCAGGGCTGCTGGTCAGGGCAGGAGGAGGGTGCTTCTCTCTTTCGTGGAGGCAGATCTTCTCGCGGCTGCTCATACGAGAGATCGAGGTCCTGCAGGGGAGGGGTAGGGGGTGGGGAGAGGATGACAGGTAGGCATGGAGGAACCAAATCAGTGAGGGTGATCACTAAGGGCGTAGACAATCAGTGTGTGTGTGTGTGTGTATAAACAAAAACAAACAAAACCAGGATGTGTAATGTAACTGGATCCTGTGTGGGAGACTGAGGGACAGCTTCCAGGAGGAGGACTGTAAATTAATCCTGTGTGGGAGATTGAGGGACAGCTTCCAGGAGGAGGACTGTAAATGAATCCTGTGTGGGAGATTGAGGGACAGCTTCCAGGAGGAGGACTGTAAATGAATCCTGTGTGGGAGATTGAGGGACAGCTTCCAGGAGGAGGACTGTAAATGAATCCTGTGTGGGAGATTGAGGGACAGCTTCCAGGAGGAGGACTGTAAATGAATCCTGTGTGGGAGATTGAGGGACAGCTTCCAGGAGGAGGACTGTAAATGAATCCTGTGTGGGAGATTGAGGGACAGCTTCCAGGAGGAGGACTGTAAATGAATCCTGTGTGGGAGATTGAGGGACAGCTTCCAGGAGGAGGACTGTAAATGTGTGGGAGACTGAGGGGCAGCATAACTACATGAATACTATTGGATGACCAGGCCGTCACTGTAAATAATAATTTGTTCATAACTGATTCTATTGGTAGAGAGGTGTCAGGTGGGTAACAGACAGTGTCTGATTCTATTGGTAGAGGTGTGTCAGGTGGGTAACAGTGTCTGATTCTATTGGTAGAGATGTGTCAGGTGGGTAACAGTGTCTGATTCTATTGGTAGAGGTGTGTCAGGTGGGTAACAGTGTCTGATTCTATTGGTAGAGGTGTGTCAGGTGGGTAACAGACAGTGTCTGATTCTATTGGTAGAGAGGTGTCAGGTGGGTAACAGTGTCTGATTCTATTGGTAGAGGTGTGTCAGGTGGGTAACAGTGTCTGATTCTATTGGTAGAGAGGTGTCAGGTGGGTAACAGTGTCTGATTCTATTGGTAGAGAGGTGTCAGGTGGGTAACAGACTGGAACAGACATGCTGGGGCACTGACTTGCGTGGTCGAACCGATGCCATATTAATAGGAGGGCTGGTCTCGATTACAGGAGGCTGGGACAGCTTGGCTTTTTCTGTACGCAGCTAGAGAGAGAGAGAGATGAACCGAGTAAATATACAGGGTAAATATACAGGAAGACATATACAGAGTAAATATACAGGAAGACATATACAGAGTAAATAGACAGAGTAAATATACAGGAAGACATATACAGGAAGACATATACAAGGTAAATATACAGAGTAAATATACAGGAAGACAGACAGAGTAAATATACAGGAAGACATATACAGGAAGACATATACAAGGTAAATATACAGAGTAAATATACAGGAAGACATGAACAGAGTAAATATACAGGAAGACATGAACAGAGTAAATATACAGGAAGACATGAACAGAGTAAATATACAGGAAGACATGAACAGAGTAAATATACAGCAAGACATGAACAGAGTAAATATACAGCAAGACATGAACAGAGTAAATATACAGCAAGACATGAACAGAGTAAATATACAGCAAGACATGAACAGAGTAAATATACAGCAAGACATGAACAGAGTAAATATACAGCAAGACATGAACAGAGTAAATATACAGCAAGACATGAACAGAGTAAATATACAGCAAGACATGAACAGAGTAAATATACAGCAAGACATGAACAGAGTAAATATACAGCAAGACATGAACAGAGTAAATATACAGCAAGACATGAACAGAGTAAATATACAGCAAGACATGAACAGAGTAAATATACAGCAAGACATGAACAGAGTAAATATACAGCAAGACATGAACAGAGTAAATATACAGCAAGACATGAACAGAGTAAATATACAGCAAGACATGAACAGAGTAAATATACAGCAAGACATGAACAGAGTAAATATACAGCAAGACATGAACAGAGTAAATATACAGCAAGACATGAACAGAGTAAATATACAGCAAGACATGAACAGAGTAAATATACAGCAAGACATGAACAGAGTAAATATACAGGAAGACATGAACAGAGTAAATATACAGGAAGACATGAACAGAGTAAATATACAGTTATATACAGGAAGACAAATACAGAGTAAATATACAGAGTAAATATACAGGAAGACATATACAGAGTAAATATACAGGAAGACATATACAGGAAGACATATACAAGGTAAATATACAGAGTAAATATACAGGAAGACATATACAGAGTAAATATACAGCAAGACATGAACAGAGTAAATATACAGCAAGACATGAACAGAGTAAATATACAGCAAGACATGAACAGAGTAAATATACAGCAAGACATGAACAGAGTAAATATACAGCAAGACATGAACAGAGTAAATATACAGCAAGACATGAACAGAGTAAATATACAGCAAGACATGAACAGAGTAAATATACAGCAAGACATGAACAGAGTAAATATACAGCAATACATGAACAGAGTAAATATACAGGAAACAATGAACAGAGTAAATATACAGGAAACAATGAACAGAGTAAATATACAGGAAGACATGAACAGAGTAAATATACTGGAAGATATATACAGAGTAAATATACAGAGATATATACAGGAAGACATATACAGAGTAAATATACTGGAAGATATATACAGAGTAAATATACAAGAAGACATATACAGAGTAAATATACAGGAAGACATACAGTACCAGTGAAAAGTTTGGACACACCTTCTCATTCAAGGGTTTTTCTTTATTTTTACTATTTTCTACATTGTAGAATAATAGTGAAGACATCAAAACTATGAAATAACACATATGGAATCATGTAGTAACCAAAAACAAAGTGTTAAAAATATATTTTATATTAATAGTAGTGCACTTTATAGGGCATAGGATGCCATTAGGACGGCGCCAGAGACTCACAGCGTTCTGTTTCTTTGCCAGCTCCTCCAGAGTGTCCACTAGGGCGTCATCGGCTACCTCTAGAGGGGTTTGTCCCTGGAACAAGGACACCTATCATTTAGTGCATTGACATCAAGAGTGTCCAAAATGGCACCCTATTCCCTGGATAATACACTACTTTAGACAAGGGCCCTGGTCTAAATTAGTGCACTATGTAGGGAATAGGGTTCTATAGGGCCCTGGTCTAAAGTAGTGCACTATATATAGGGAATAGGGTTCTATAGGGCTCTGGTCTAAAGTAGTGCACTATATAGGGAATAGGGTTCTATAGGGCTCTGGTCTAAAGTAGTGCACTATATATAGGGAATAGGGTTCTATAGGGCTCTGGTCTAAAGTAGTGCACTATATAGGGAATAGGGTTCTATAGGGCTCTGGTCTAAAGTAGTGCACTATATAGGAAATAGGGTTCCATAGGGCTCTGGTCTAAAGTAGTGCACTATATATAGGGAATAGGGTTCTATAGGGCTCTGGTCTAAAGTAGTGCACTATATAGGAAATAGGGTTCCATAGGGCTCTGGTCTAAAGTAGTGCACTATATATAGGGAATAGGATTCTATAGGGCTCTGGTCTAAAGTAGTGCACTATATATAGGGAATAGGGTTCTATAGGGCTCTGGTCTAAAGTAGTGCACTATATAGGGAATAGGGTTCTATAGGGCTCTGGTCTAAAGTAGTGCACTATATAGGAAATAGGGTGCCATTTGGGATGATCCCATTACCAACCCCTGTGTAACAATACTGCTGAGTTAGCATGTAGTATAGGAGTGTCTGGGGGAGACTAATACAGCCCCAGAGTGGAGGTGTCTGGGTACATAGGGAGACTAATACAGCCCCAGAGTGGAGGTGTCTGGGGAGACTAATACAGCCCCAGAGTGGAGGTGTCTGGGGGAGACTAATACAGCCCCAGAGTGGAGGTGTCTGGGGGAGACTAATACAGCCCCAGAGTGGAGGTGTCTGGGGGAGACTAATACAGCCCCAGAGTGGAGGTGTCTGGGGAGACTAATACAGCCCCAGAGTGGAGGTGTCTGGGGAGACTAATACAGCCCCAGAGTGGAGGTGTCTGGGGGAGACTAATACAGCCCCAGAGTGGAGGTGTCTGGGGGAGACTAATACAGCCCCAGAGTGGAGGTGTCTGGGGGAGACTAATACAGCCCCAGAGTGGAGGTGTCTGGGGGTGACTAATACAGCCCCAGAGTGGAGGTGTCTGGGGGAGACTAATACAGCCCCAGAGTGGAGGTGTCTGGGGAGACTAATACAGCCCCAGAGTGGAGGTGTCTGGGGGTGACTAATACAGCCCCAGAATGGAGGGGTCTGGGGAGACTAATACAGCCCCAGAGTGGAGGTGTCTGGGGGAGACTAATACAGCCCCAGAGTGGAGGGGTCTGGGGAGACTAATACAGCCCCAGAGTGGAGGTGTCTGGGGAGACTAATACAGCCCCAGAGTGGAGGTGTCTGGGGGAGACTAATACAGCCCCAGAGTGGAGGTGTCTGGGGGAGACTAATACAGCCCCAGAGTGGAGGTGTCTGGGGGAGACTAATACAGCCCCAGAGTGGAGGTGTCTGGGTACATAGGGAGACTAATACAGCCCCAGAGTGGAGGTGTCTGGGTACATAGGGAGACTAATGCAGCCCCAGAGTGGAGGTGTCTGGGTACATAGGGAGACTAATGCAGCCCCAGAGTGGAGGTGTCTGGGTACATAGGGAGACTAATGCAGCCCCAGAGTGGAGGTGTCTGGGTACATAGGGAGACTAATGCAGCCCCAGAGTGGAGGTGTCTGGGTACATAGGGAGACTAATGCAGCCCCAGAGTGGAGGTGTCTGGGGGAGACTAATACAGCCCCAGAGTGGAGGTGTCTGGGTACATAGGGAGACTAATACAGCCCCAGAGTGGAGGTGTCTGGGTACATAGGGAGACTAATGCAGCCCCAGAGTGGAGGTGTCTGGGTACATAGGGAGACTAATGCAGCCCCAGAGTGGAGGTGTCTGGGTACATAGGGAGACTAATGCAGCCCCAGAGTGGAGGTGTCTGGGTACATAGGGAGACTAATGCAGCCCCAGAGTGGAGATGTCTGGGTACATAGGGAGACTAATGCAGCCCCAGAGTGGAGGTGTCTGGGTACATAGGGAGACTAATGCAGCCCCAGAGTGGAGATGTCTGGGTACATAGGGAGACTAATGCAGCCCCAGAGTGGAGGTGTCTGGGTACATAGGGAGACTAATGCAGCCCCAGAGTGGAGGTGTCTGGGTACATAGGGAGACTAATGCAGCCCCAGAGTGGAGATGTCTGGGTACATAGGGAGACTAATGCAGCCCCAGAGTGGAGGTGTCTGGGTACATAGGGAGACTAATGCAGCCCCAGAGTGGAGGTGTCTGGGTACATAGGGAGACTAATGCAGCCCCAGAGTGGAGGTGTCTGGGTACATAGGGAGACTAATGCAGCCCCAGAGTGGAGGTGTCTGGGTACATAGGGAGACTAATGCAGCCCCAGAGTGGAGGTGTCTGGGTACATAGGGAGACTAATGCAGCCCCAGAGTGGAGATGTCTGGGTACATAGGGAGACTAATGCAGCCCCAGAGTGGAGGTGTCTGGGTACATAGGGAGACTAATGCAGCCCCAGAGTGGAGGTGTCTGGGTACATAGGGAGACTAATGCAGCCCCAGAGTGGAGGTGTCTGGGTACATAGGGAGACTAATGCAGCCCCAGAGTGGAGGTGTCTGGGTACATAGGGAGACTAATGCAGCCCCAGAGTGGAGGTGTCTGGGTACATAGGGAGACTAATGCAGCCCCAGAGTGGAGGTGTCTGGGTACATAGGGAGACTAATGCAGCCCCAGAGTGGAGATGTCTGGGTACATAGGGAGACTAATGCAGCCCCAGAGTGGAGATGTCTGGGTACATAGGGAGACTAATGCAGCCCCAGAGTGGAGATGTCTGGGTACATAGGGAGACTAATGCAGCCCCAGAGTGGAGGTGTCTGGGTACATAGGGAGACTAATGCAGCCCCAGAGTGGAGGTGTCATAATACCCATAAAACCTAGCGGTCAAACAGGGAAACGGTTCCAATTGTTTTTCCCCATCGGGGATTTTAAAAACACTTAAAATAAAAGCTGTGTTTCCTGTAGGATTACCCTGGCATGACGTTTTGATAACCCTGTAAATCTCTCTCGGACAAGGTGACTTTTATCAATATATTCAACTCTATTTACTCTCAGATTAGAACATGCTAATTAGCATGCGGGGGGGGGGTGTTCTTAATGTTTTGTACACTGAGTGTATGCATATATCTTCACCCCACTCACCACGTTGTTGAGAGCAGCCATGTCACACATGTTGTCAGCCAGCAGAGAACACACCTCCTGCTGCCCCCAGTGAGCCGCAGCATGCAGGGCTGTCCAGCCATCCACATCACCACTGTCTAAATCCAGACCACACTGGAGCAGGACCCTGTGGGGGGGGGAGAGAGAGATGAGGATTGGAGAGAGAGGAGGGAGAGAGAGAGAGAGATGAGGGTGGGAGAGAGAGAGGAGAGAGAGAGAGAGAGAGAGAAGGGAGAGAGATGAGAGAGAGAGAGAGAGAGGAGGGGGAGAGAGAGATGAGGGCGAGAGAGAGAGAGGAGGGAGAGGAGTGGGAGACAGGAGAGAGAGAGAGGAGGGAGGGGAGTGGGAGAGAGAGAGAGAGAGGAGGGGGAGAGAGGAGGGGGAGAGAGAGATGAGGGTGAGAGAGAGAGAGGAGGGAGAGGAGTGGGAGAGAGATGAGGGTGAGAGAGAGATGAAGAGGGAGAGAGAGACAAAGAGGAGGGAGAGAAGCAGACAAGTTAGAAAGAGGAGGTGGTTGAGGTAAGGCAAAATGTGAGGTGGTGAGGATGACTAACGTTAAGTATGTTTAGCATGTTTAGCACGTTTACTATGCGTAGCACTGGCTTTATCAATAAGTGCATTGAGGACGTCGTCCACTCAGTGACTGTACGTACATACTCCAACCAGAAGCCATGGATTACAGGCAACATTTGCACTGAGCTAAAGGGTAGAGCTGGCGCTTTCAAAGAGCGGGACTGTAACCCGGATGCTTACAAGAAAACCCGCTATGCCCTCCGACGAACCATCAAACAGGCAAAGCGTCAATACAGGGCTAAGATTGAATCATACTACACCGGCTCCGACGCTCGTCGGATGTGGCAGGGCTTGCAAACTATTACAGACTACAAAGGGAAGCACAGCCATGAGCTGCCCAGTGACACGAGCCTACCAGACGAGTTAAATCACTTCTATGCTCGCGTCGAGGCAAGCAACACTGAGGCATGCAAGAGAGCATCAGCTGTTCCGGACAATTGTGTGATCACGCTCTCCGTAGCCGACGTGAGTAAGACATTTAAACAGGTCAACATAAACAAGGCTGCGGGGCCAGACGGATTACCAGGACGTGTGCCCGGAGCATGTGCTGACCAACTGGAAGGTGTCTTCACTGACATTTTCAACATGTCCCTGATTGAGTCTCTAATACCAACATGTTTCAAGCAGACCACCATAGTCCCTGTGCCCACTCACTTCATGACTTCTATGTAGCCCTTGGCAGCAGCCACGTGTAGTGCTGTGGCCTTGGTGTTAGGGTGAGGTGTGAGCGCGCCACTTCCTGCCAGCACCGCGTTGGCATCCGCCAGCATCACCCGCTCCTCTTCCCGCCTCGCCATGTCCACGTCAACCCCTAAGAGAGAGGAAGAGGGACACATGCAACAGATGGGTACCCAGATTCCATAATAATCCCTAGTTACCCTGCTTCTAGAACACCCAGATTCCATAATAATCCCTAGTGACCCTGCTTCTAGAACACCCAGACTACATAATAATCCCTAGTTACCCTGCTTCTAGAACACCCAGACTACATAATAATCCCTAGTTACCCTGCTTCTAGAACACCCAGACTACATAATAATCCCTAGTTACCCTGCTTCTAGAACACCCAGACTACATAATAATCCCTAGTTACCCTGCTTCTAGAACACCCAGACTACATAATAATCCCTAGTTACCCTGCTTCTAGAACACCCAGACTACATAATAATCCCTAGTGACCCTGCTTCTAGAACACCCAGACTACATAATAATCCCTAGTTACCCTGCTTCTAGAACACCCAGACTACATAATAATCCCTAGGTACCCTGCTTCTAGAACACCCAGACTACATAATAATCCCTAGTGACCCTGCTTCTAGTATTATAGAACACCCAGACTACATAATAATCCCTAGTTACCCTGCTTCTAGAACACCCAGACTACATAATAATCCCTAGTTACCCTGCTTCTAGAACACCCAGACTACATAATAATCCCTAGAGTTACCCTGCTTCTAGAACACCCAGACTACATAATAATCCCTAGTTACCCTGCTTCTAGAACACCCAGACTACATAATAACCCCTAGTTACCCTGCTTCTAGTATTATAGAACACCCAGACTACATAATAATCCCTAGTTACCCTGCTTCTAGAACACCCAGACTACATAATAATCCCTAGTTACCCTGCTTCTAGAACACCCAGACTACATAATAATCCCTAGTGACCCTGCTTCTAGAACACCCAGACTACATAATAATCCCTAGTGACCCTGCTTCTAGTATTATAGAACACCCAGACTACATAATAATCCCTAGTTACCCTGCTTCTAGAACACCCAGACTACATAATAATCCCTAGTTACCCTGCTTCTAGAACACCCAGACTACATAATAATCCCTAGTTACCCTGCTTCTAGAACACCCAGACTACATAATAATCCCTAGTTACCCTGCTTCTAGAACACCCAGACTACATAATAATCCCTAGTTACCCTGCTTCTAGAACACCCAGACTACATAATAATCCCTAGTTACCCTGCTTCTAGTATTATAGAACACCCAGACTACATAATAATCCCTAGTGACCCTGCTTCTAGTATTATAGAACACCCAGACTACATAATAATCCCTAGTTACCCTGCTTCTAGAACACCCAGACTACATAATAATCCCTAGTTACCCTGCTTCTAGAACACCCAGACTACATAATAATCCCTAGTTACCCTGCTTCTAGAACACCCAGACTACATAATAATCCCTAGAGTGACCCTGCTTCTAGTATTATAGAACACCCAGACTACATAATAATCCCTAGTTACCCTGCTTCTAGAACACCCAGACTACATAATAATCCCTAGATACCCTGCTTCTAGAACACCCAGACTACATAATAATCCCTAGTGACCCTGCTTCTAGAACACCCAGACTACATAATAATCCCTAGTTACCCTGCTTATAGTATTACAGAACACCCAGACTACATAATAATCCCTAGAGTGACCCTGCTTCTAGAACACCCAGACTACATAATAATCCCTAGTTACCCTGCTTCTAGAACACCCAGACTACATAATAATCCCTAGTTACCCTGCTTCTAGAACACCCAGACTACATAATAATCCCTAGTTACCCTGCTTCTAGAACACCCAGACTACATAATAATCCCTAGTTACCCTGCTTCTAGAACACCCAGACTACATAATAATCCCTAGTTACCCTGCTTCTAGAACACCCAGACTATATAATAATCCCTAGTTACCCTGCTTCTAGTATTATAGAACACCCAGACTACATAATAATCCCTAGTTACCCTGCTTCTAGAACACCCAGACTACATAATAATCCCTAGTTACCCTGCTTCTAGAACACCCAGACTACATAATAATCCCTAGTGACCCTGCTTCTAGAACACCCAGACTACATAATAATCCCTAGTTACCCTGCTTCTAGAACACCCAGACTACATAATAATCCCTAGTGACCCTGCTTCTAGAACACCCAGACTACATAATAATCCCTAGTTACCCTGCTTCTAGTATTATAGAACACCCAGACTACATAATAATCCCTAGTTACCCTGCTTCTAGAACACCCAGACTACATAATAATCCCTAGTTACCCTGCTTCTAGAACACCCAGACTACATAATAATCCCTAGTGACCCTGCTTCTAGTATTATAGAACACCCAGATTCCATAATAATCCCTAGTTACCCTGCTTCTAGAACACCCAGACTACATAATAATCCCTAGTTACCCTGCTTCTAGAACACCCTGACTACATAATAATCCCTAGTTACCCTGCTTCTAGTATTATAGAACACCCAGACTACATAATAATCCCTAGAGTGACCCTGCTTCTAGTATTATAGAACACCCAGACTACATAATAATCCCTAGTGACCCTGCTTCTAGTATTATAGAACACCCAGACTACATAATAATCCCTAGTGACCCTGCTTCTAGAACACCCAGACTACATAATAATCCCTAGTTACCCTGCTTCTAGTATTATAGAACACCCAGACTACATAATAATCCCTAGTGACCCTGCTTCTAGTATTATAGAACACCCAGATTCCATAATAATCCCTAGTTACCCTGCTTCTAGAACACCCAGACTACATAATAATCCCTAGTTACCCTGCTTCTAGAACACCCAGACTACATAATAATCCCTAGTTACCCTGCTTCTAGAACACCCAGACTACATAATAATCCCTAGTTACCCTGCTTCTAGAACACCCAGACTACATAATAATCCCTAGTGACCCTGCTTCTAGAACACCCAGACTACATAATAATCCCTAGTGACCCTGCTTCTAGAACACCCAGACTACATAATAATCCCTAGAGTGACCCTGCTTCTAGAACACCCAGACTACATAATAATCCCTAGTTACCCTGCTTCTAGAACACCCAGACTACATAATAATCCCTAGTTACCCTGCTTCTAGTATTATAGAACACCCAGACTACATAATAATCCCTAGTGACCCTGCTTCTAGAACACCCAGACTACATAATAATCCCTAGTTACCCTGCTTCTAGAACACCCAGACTACATAATAATCCCTAGTTACCCTGCTTCTAGAACACCCAGACTACATAATAATCCCTAGTTACCCTGCTTCTAGAACACCCAGACTACATAATAATCCCTAGTTACCCTGCTTCTAGAACACCCAGACTACATAATAATCCCTAGTTACCCTGCTTCTAGTATTATAGAACACCCAGACTACATAATAATCCCTAGTTACCCTGCTTCTAGAACACTCAGACTACATAATAATCCCTAGTGACCCTGCTTCTAGAACACCCAGATTCCATAATAATCCCTAGTGACCCTGCTTCTAGTATTATAGAACACCCAGACTACATAATAATCCCTAGTGACCCTGCTTCTAGAACACCCAGACTACATAATAATCCCTAGTTACCCTGCTTCTAGAACACCCAGACTATATAATAATCCCTAGTTACCCTGCTTCTAGTATTATAGAACACCCAGACTACATAATAATCCCTAGTTACCCTGCTTCTAGAACACCCAGACTACATAATAATCCCTAGTTACCCTGCTTCTAGAACACCCAGACTACATAATAATCCCTAGTGACCCTGCTTCTAGAACACCCAGACTACATAATAATCCCTAGTTACCCTGCTTCTAGAACACCCAGACTACATAATAATCCCTAGTGACCCTGCTTCTAGAACACCCAGACTACATAATAATCCCTAGTTACCCTGCTTCTAGTATTATAGAACACCCAGACTACATAATAATCCCTAGTTACCCTGCTTCTAGAACACCCAGACTACATAATAATCCCTAGTTACCCTGCTTCTAGAACACCCAGACTACATAATAATCCCTAGTGACCCTGCTTCTAGTATTATAGAACACCCAGATTCCATAATAATCCCTAGTTACCCTGCTTCTAGAACACCCAGACTACATAATAATCCCTAGTTACCCTGCTTCTAGAACACCCTGACTACATAATAATCCCTAGTTACCCTGCTTCTAGTATTATAGAACACCCAGACTACATAATAATCCCTAGAGTGACCCTGCTTCTAGTATTATAGAACACCCAGACTACATAATAATCCCTAGTGACCCTGCTTCTAGTATTATAGAACACCCAGACTACATAATAATCCCTAGTGACCCTGCTTCTAGAACACCCAGACTACATAATAATCCCTAGTTACCCTGCTTCTAGTATTATAGAACACCCAGACTACATAATAATCCCTAGTGACCCTGCTTCTAGTATTATAGAACACCCAGATTCCATAATAATCCCTAGTTACCCTGCTTCTAGAACACCCAGACTACATAATAATCCCTAGTTACCCTGCTTCTAGAACACCCAGACTACATAATAATCCCTAGTTACCCTGCTTCTAGAACACCCAGACTACATAATAATCCCTAGTTACCCTGCTTCTAGAACACCCAGACTACATAATAATCCCTAGTGACCCTGCTTCTAGAACACCCAGACTACATAATAATCCCTAGTGACCCTGCTTCTAGAACACCCAGACTACATAATAATCCCTAGAGTGACCCTGCTTCTAGAACACCCAGACTACATAATAATCCCTAGTTACCCTGCTTCTAGAACACCCAGACTACATAATAATCCCTAGTTACCCTGCTTCTAGTATTATAGAACACCCAGACTACATAATAATCCCTAGTGACCCTGCTTCTAGAACACCCAGACTACATAATAATCCCTAGTTACCCTGCTTCTAGAACACCCAGACTACATAATAATCCCTAGTTACCCTGCTTCTAGAACACCCAGACTACATAATAATCCCTAGTTACCCTGCTTCTAGAACACCCAGACTACATAATAATCCCTAGTTACCCTGCTTCTAGAACACCCAGACTACATAATAATCCCTAGTTACCCTGCTTCTAGTATTATAGAACACCCAGACTACATAATAATCCCTAGTTACCCTGCTTCTAGAACACTCAGACTACATAATAATCCCTAGTGACCCTGCTTCTAGAACACCCAGATTCCATAATAATCCCTAGTGACCCTGCTTCTAGTATTATAGAACACCCAGACTACATAATAATCCCTAGTGACCCTGCTTCTAGAACACCCAGACTACATAATAATCCCTAGTTACCCTGCTTCTAGTATTACAGAACACCCAGACTACATAATAATCCCTAGAGTGACCCTGCTTCTAGAACACCCAGACTACATAATAATCCCTAGTTACCCTGCTTCTAGTATTATAGAACACCCAGACTACATAATAATCCCTAGTGACCCTGCTTCTAGAACACCCAGACTACATAATAATCCCTAGAGACCCTGCTTCTAGTATTATAGAACACCCAGACTACATAATAATCCCTAGTTACCCTGCTTCTAGAACACCCAGACTACATAATAATCCCTAGTTACCCTGCTTCTAGAACACCCAGACTACATAATAATCCCTAGTTACTCTGCTTCTAGTATTATAGAACACCCAGACTACATAATAATCCCTAGTGACCCTGCTTCTAGAACACCCAGACTACATAATAATCCCTAGAGACCCTGCTTCTAGTATTATAGAACACCCAGACTACATAATAATCCCTAGTTACCCTGCTTCTAGAACACCCAGACTACATAATAATCCCTAGTGACCCTGCTTCTAGAACACCCAGACTACATAATAATCCCTAGTTACCCTGCTTCTAGAACACCCAGACTACATAATAATCCCTAGTGACCCTGCTTCTAGGTCTCGCCCTACAGCATCCTCAGTGAGTTAATGACTATGTTGATGTGGGTCTGTGTGTTAACGAGGCGTAACTGTGAAAACCTAACACCCTACCTTGTTTCTTGATCTCTCCCTTCAGCAGTCTCTCCATAGCATCCTCAGTGACCACATCCAGAGGAAGCTCTCCTTCGCTGTTCACCGCCCCCACACGGGCACCGTGCTCTATCAGGTACCTGCAACATAGACTCACAACATAATGGTTCCCACACACACACACACACACAACAATGTTTTCTACACACACACACACACACAACATAATGGTTCCTACACACACACACACAACAATGTTTTCCACACACACACACACACAACGGTTCCTACACACACACACACACAACAATGTTTTCTACACACACACACACACAACATAATGGTTCCCACACACACACACACACACACACACACAACATAATGGTTCCTACACACACACACACACACACACAACATAATGGTTCCTACACACACACACACACACAACATAATGGTTCCTACACACACACACACACACACAACATAATGGTTCCTACACACACACACACACACAACATAATGGTTCCTACACACACACACACACACACACACAACATAATGGTTCCTACACACACACACACAACATAATGGTTCCTACACACACACACACACAACATAATGGTTCCTACACACACACACACACACACACAACATAATGGTTCCTACACACACACACACACACACAACATAATGGTTCCTACACACACACAACATAATGGTTCCTACACACACACACACACAACATGTTTTCTACACACACACACACACACACACACTTTAACAGATCCTACACACACAACATAATGTTTCCTACACACACACAACACCACATCAATGTATTGTACAGTGCAGTGGTTCTTCATCCTGGTAACAAGGAGTGGACATTTAACACTACACACCTGATTCCACTGATCATGGCTTGTTTGTTGTTTACTCCATGTGTAACTCTGTGTTGTTGTTTACTCCATGTGTAACTCTGTGTTGTTGTTTACTCCATGTGTAACTCTGTGTTGTTGTTTACTCCATGTGTAACTCTGTGTTGTTGTTTACTCCATGTGTAACTCTGTGTTGTTGTTTACTCCATGTGTAACTCTGTGTTGTTGTTTACTCCATGTGTAACTCTGTGTTGTTGTTTACTCCATGTGTAACTCTGTGTTGTTGTTTACTCCATGTGTAACTCTGTGTTGTTGTTTACTCCATGTGTAACTCTGTGTTGTTGTTTACTCCATGTGTAACTCTGTGTTGTTGTTTACTCCATGTGTAACTGTGTGTTGTTGTTTACTCCATGTGTAACTCTGTGTTGTTGTTTACTCCATGTGTAACTCTGTGTTGTTGTTTACTCCATGTGTAACTCTGTGTTGTTGTTTACTCCATGTGTAACTCTGTGTTGTTGTTTACTCCATGTGTAACTCTGTGTTGTTGTTTACTCCATGTGTAACTCTGTGTTGTTGTTTACTCCATGTGTAACTCTGTGTTGTTGTTTACTCCATGTGTAACTCTGTGTTGTTGTTTACTCCATGTGTAACTCTGTGTTGTTGTTTACTCCATGTGTAACTCTGTGTTGTTGTTTACTCCATGTGTAACTCTGTTTTGTTGTTTACTCCATGTGTAACTCTGTGTTGTTGTTTACTCCATGTGTAACTCTGTGTTGTTGTTTACTCCATGTGTAACTCTGTTTTGTTGTTTACTCCATGTGTAACTCTGTGTTGTTGTTTACTCCATGTGTAACTCTGTGTTGTTGTTTACTCCATGTGTAACTCTGTGTTGTTGTTTACTCCATGTGTAACTCTGTGTTGTTGTTTACTCCATGTGTAACTCTGTGTTGTTGTTTACTCCATGTGTAACTCTGTGTTGTTGTTTACTCCATGTGTAACTCTGTGTTGTTGTTTACTCCATGTGTAACTCTGTGTTGTTGTTTACTCCATGTGTAACTCTGTGTTGTTGTTTACTCCATGTGTAACTCTGTGTTGTTGTTTACTCCATGTGTAACTCTGTGTTGTTGTTTACTCCATGTGTAACTCTGTGTTGTTGTTTACTCCATGTGTAACTCTGTGTTGTTGTTTACTCCATGTGTAACTCTGTGTTGTTGTTTACTCCATGTGTAACTCTGTGTTGTTGTTTACTCCATGTGTAACTCTGTGTTGTTGTTTACTCCATGTGTAACTCTGTGTTGTTGTTTACTCCATGTGTAACTCTGTGTTGTTGTTTACTCCATGTGTAACTCTGTGTTGTTGTTTACTCCATGTGTAACTCTGTGTTGTTGTTTACTCCATGTGTAACTCTGTGTTGTTGTTTACTCCATGTGTAACTCTGTGTTGTTGTTTACTCCATGTGTAACTCTGTGTTGTTGTTTACTCCATGTGTAACTCTGTGTTGTTGTTTACTCCATGTGTAACTCTGTGTTGTTGTTTACTCCATGTGTAACTCTGTGTTGTTGTTTACTCCATGTGTAACTCTGTGTTGTTGTTTACTCCATGTGTAACTCTGTGTTGTTGTTTACTCCATGTGTAACTCTGTGTTGTTGTTTACTCCATGTGTAACTCTGTGTTGTTGTTTACTCCATGTGTAACTCTGTGTTGTTGTTTACTCCATGTGTAACTCTGTGTTGTTGTTTACTCCATGTGTAACTCTGTGTTGTTGTTTACTCCATGTGTAACTCTGTGTTGTTGTTTACTCCATGTGTAACTCTGTGTTGTTGTTTACTCCATGTGTAACTCTGTGTTGTTGTTTACTCCATGTGTAACTCTGTGTTGTTGTTTACTCCATGTGTAACTCTGTGTTGTTGTTTACTCCATGTGTAACTGTGTGTTGTTGTTTACTCCATGTGTAACTGTGTGTTGTTGTTTACTCCATGTGTAACTCTGTGTTGTTGTTTACTCCATGTGTAACTGTGTGTTGTTGTTTACTCCATGTGTAACTCTGTGTTGTTGTTTACTCCATGTGTAACTCTGTGTTGTTGTTTACTCCATGTGTAACTCTGTGTTGTTGTTTACTCCATGTGTAACTCTGTGTTGTTGTTTACTCCATGTGTAACTCTGTGTTGTTGTTTACTCCATGTGTAACTCTGTGTTGTTGTTTACTCCATGTGTAACTCTGTGTTGTTGTTTACTCCATGTGTAACTCTGTGTTGTTGTTTACTCCATGTGTAACTCTGTGTTGTTGTTTACTCCATGTGTAACTGTGTGTTGTTGTTTACTCCATGTGTAACTGTGTGTTGTTGTTTACTCCATGTGTAACTCTGTGTTGTTGTTTACTCCATGTGTAACTGTGTGTTGTTGTTTACTCCATGTGTAACTCTGTGTTGTTGTTTACTCCATGTGTAACTCTGTGTTGTTGTTTACTCCATGTGTAACTCTGTGTTGTTGTCTGTGTCACACTGCTTTGCTTTATCTTGGTCAGGTCGCAATTATAAATGAGAACTTGTTCTCAACTAACCTACCTGGTTAAATAAAGGTGAAATAAAAAATAAATAAATAAAAATAAAAAGATTTGATGATGAGTTGATTAGTTGGAGTCAGGTGTGCAACCCCTTTGGGATCCTCAGGACCAGGATGTAGAACCAGTAGTATAGTGGAACAGTGTGATATTAAATAGACAGAGGACCCACTTGGTGATCTGTATGAACCCGCAGGAGGCAGCAGCGTGGAGGGGGGTCCATCCCTCGTTATCCCCCCGGTTTACATCACTTCCACTCTCCACCAGGAACTGGACCATCTCTGCATTCTCATCTATACACGCCTGCAGAGGACAGGAAACACATTGGTAGGTGAGAGATGTGAGTGAGAGAGGACAGGAAACACATTGGAAAGTGAGAGATATGAGAGATGTGAGTGAGAGAGGACAGGAAAGACATTGGAAGGTGAGAGATGTGAGAGAGAGAGGACAGGAAACACATTGGAAGGTGAGAGATGTGAGTGAGAGGACAGGAAACACATTGGAAGGTGAGAGATGTGAGAGAGAGGACAGGAAACACATTGGAAGGTGAGAGATGTGAGAGAGGACAGGAAACACATTGGAAGGTGAGAGATGTGAGAGAGGACAGGAAACACATTGGAAAGGTGAGAGATGTGAGAGAGAGAGAGAGGACAGGAAACACAGTGGAAGGTGAGAGATGTGAGAGAGAGGACAGGAAACACATTGGAAGGTGAGAGATGTGAGAGAGAGAGAGAGAGAGAGAGAGAGAGAGAGAGAGAGAGAGGACAGGAAACACATTGGAAGGTGAGAGATGTGAGAGAGAGAGGACAGGAAACACAGTGGAAGGTGAGAGATGTGAGAGAGAGGACAGGAAACACATTGAAAGGTGAGAGATGTGAGAGAGAGAGGACAGGAAACACATTGGAAGGTGAGAGATGTGAGAGAGAGAGAGGACAGGAAACACATTGGAAGGTGAGAGATGTGAGAGAGAGGACAGGAAACACATTGGAAGGTGAGAGATGTGAGAGAGAGAGAGGACAGGAAACACATTGAAAGGTGAGAGATGTGAGTGAAAGAGGACAGGAAACACATTGGAAGGTGAGAGATGTGAGTGACCTTGAATATAAATCAAGTTTTAAAAGCATACTGTGAGTTTTGGGTCTAATGAGACCTTCATCAGACGATACATGATCAAACGCTGAATCTTTACACATTGATTAAAACATTTTTTCCTCGACCTAGAGAGGGGAAACAGAGACTTGTTAGAGATGAGATTGTGGTTTTAATGTCTAAATGGATTAGTGCACGGTGCTAGCAACACCGTGGTTTTGGGTTTAATTCCCAGATGGGACATTGAATAAATACAGTCACCGGTCAATGTTGACATTTCTGTTCCGTCGCATAAAAGCATCTGCTAAATAACCAGATTTCTTATTCTGGACAACTTTGGACTACGTAAGGCTATAAGAGGTGTTTCTGTTTCATTTCTAACTCAATTCTGACCACTTGATTAGTGGCACACTCCTGGATAATTAACTTTGGGTTGGTAGCGAAGACAAATCTAGACGGTTCTAAAAACCTGGAGTGTCTATCTGTCTGTCTGTCTGTCTGTCTGTCTGTCTGTCTGTCTGTCTGTCTGTCTGTCTGTCTGTCTGTCTCTACATGGCCTGGAGTGTCTGTCTGTCTGTCTGTCTGTCTGTCTGTCTCTAAAGGGCCTGGAGTGTCTGTCTGTCTGTCTGTCTGTCTGTCTCTAAAGGGCCTGGAGTGTCTGTCTGTCTGTCTGTCTGTCTGTCTGTCTGTCTGTCTGTCTGTCTGTCTGTCTGTCTGTCAAGGGCCTGGAGTGTCTGTCTGTCTGTCTGTCTGTCTGTCTGTCTGTCTGTCTCTCTAAAGGGCCTGGAGTGTCTGTCTGTCTGTCTGTCTGTCTATCTGTCTGTCTGTACATGGCCTGGAGTGTCTGTCTGTCTGTCTGTCTGTCTGTCTGTCTGTCTGTCTGTCTCTACATGGCCTGGAGTGTCTGTCTGTCTGTCTGTCTGTCTGTCTGTCTCTAAAGGGCCTGGAGTGTCTGTCTGTCTGTCTGTCTGTCTGTCTCTAAAGGGCCTGGAGTGTCTGTCTGTCTGTCTGTCTGTCTGTCTGTCTGTCTGTCTGTCTGTCTGTCTGTCAAGGGCCTGGAGTGTCTGTCTGTCTGTCTGTCTGTCTGTCTGTCTGTCTGTCTGTCTCTAAAGGGCCTGGAGTGTCTGTCTGTCTGTCTGTCTGTCTATCTGTCTGTCTGTACATGGCCTGGAGTGTCTGTCTGTCTGTCTGTCTGTCTGTCTGTCTGTCTGTCTGTCTCTACATGGCCTGGAGTGTCTGTCTGTCTGTCTGTCTGTCTGTCTGTCTGTCTGTCTGTCTGTCTCTGTCTGTCTCTCCATGGCCTGGAGTGTCTGTCTGTCTGTCTCTACATGGCCTGGAGTGTCTGCCTGTCTGTCTCTACATGGCCTGGAGTGTCTGTCTGTCTGTCTCTACATGGCCTGGAGTGTCTGTCTGTCTGTCTGTCTCTACATGGCCTGGAGTGTCTGTCTGTCTGTCTGTCTGTCTGTCTGTCTGTCTGTCTGTCTGTCTGTCTGTCTGTCTGTCTCTACATGGCCTGGAGTGTCTGCCTGTCTGTCTCTACATGGCCTGTAGTGTCTGCCTGTCTGTCTCTACATGGCCTGGAGTGTCTGTCTGTCTGTCTGTCTCTACATGGCCTGGAGTGTCTGTCTGTCTGTCTGTCTGTCTGTCTCTACATGGCCTGGAGTGTCTGTCTGTCTGTCTCTACATGGCCTGGAGTGTCTGTCTGTCTGTCTCTACATGGCCTGGAGTGTCTGTCTGTCTGTCTGTCTGTCTGTCTGTCTGTCTGTCTGTCTCTACATGGCCTGGAGTGTCTGTCTGTCTGTCTGTCTCTCCATGGCCTGGAGCGTCTGTCTGTCTGTCTCTACATGGCCTGGAGTGTCTGTCTGTCTGTCTCTACATGGCCTGGAGTGTCTGTCTGTCTGTCTGTCTCTACATGGCCTGGAGTGTCTGTCTGTCTGTCTGTCTCTACATGGCCTGGAGTGTATGTCTGTCTGTCTGTCTCTACATGGCCTGGAGTGTCTGTCTGTCTGTCTGTCTCTACATGGCCTGGAGTGTCTGTCTGTCTGTCTGTCTCTACATGGCCTGGAGTGTCTGTCTGTCTGTCTGTCTGTCTGTCTGTCTCTACATGGCCTGGAGTGTCTGTCTGTCTGTCTGTCTGTCTGTCTGTCTGTCTGTCTGTCTCTACATGGCCTGGAGTGTCTGTCTGTCTGTCTGTCTGTCTGTCTGTCTCTACATGGCCTGGAGTGTCTGTCTGTCTGTCTGTCTGTCTGTCTGTCTGTCTGTCTGTCTGTCTGTCTGTCTCTACATGGCCTGGAGTGTCTGTCTGTCTGTCTCTACATGGCCTGGAGTGTCTGTCTGTCTGTCTGTCTGTCTGTCTGTCTGTCTGTCTGTCGCTACATGGCCTGGAGTGTCTGTCTGTCTGTCTGTCTGTCTCTACATGGCCTGGAGTGTCTGTCTGTCTGTCTGTCTGTCTCTACATGGCCTGGAGTGTCTGTGTCTGTCTGTCTGTCTGTCTGTCTGTCTGTCTGTCTGTCTGTCTGTCTCTACATGGCCTGGAGTGTCTGTCTGTCTGTCTGTCTGTCTGTCTGTCTGTCTGTCTGTCTGTCTCTACATGGCCTGGAGTGTCTGTCTGTCTGTCTGTCTGTCTCTACATGGCCTGGAGTGTCTGTCTGTCTGTCTGTCTGTCTCTACATGGCCTGGAGTGTCTGTCTGTCTGTCTGTCTGTCTCTACATGGCCTGGAGTGTCTGTCTGTCTGTCTGTCTGTCTCTACATGGCCTGGAGTGTCTGTCTGTCTGTCAGTCTCTACATGGCCTGGAGTGTCTGTCTGTCTGTCAGTCTCTACATGGCCTGGAGTGTCTGTCTGTCTGTCTGTCTGTCTCTACATGGCCTGTGGTGTCTGTCTGTCTGTCTGTCTGTCTGTCTGTCTGTCTGTCTGTCTGTCTGTCTGTCTGTCTCTACATGGCCTGGAGTGTCTGTCTGTCTGTCTCTACATGGCCTGGAGTGTCTGTCTGTCTGTCTCTACATGGCCTGTGGTGTCTGTCTGTCTGTCTGTCTGTCTGTCTGTCTGTCTCTACATGGCCTGGAGTGTCTGTCTGTCTGTCTGTCTGTCTCTACATGGCCTGGAGTGTCTGTCTGTCTGTCTGTCTGTCTCTACATGGCCTGGAGTGTCTGTCTGTCTGTCTGTCTCTACATGGCCTGGAGTGTCTGTCTGTCTCTACATGGCCTGGAGTGTCTGTCTGTCTGTCTGTCTGTCTGTCTGTCTGTCTGTCTGTCTGTCTGTCTGTCTCTACATGGCCTGGAGTGTCTGTCTGTCTGTCTCTACATGGCCTGGAGTGTCTGTCTGTCTGTCTCTACATGGCCTGGAGTGTCTGTCTGTCTGTCTGTCTGTCTGTCTCTACATGGCCTGGAGTGTCTGTCTGTCTGTCTGTCTCTACATTGCCTGTGGTGTCCGTCTGTCCGTCTGTCCGTCTGTCTGTCTGTCTGTCTGTCTGTCTCTACATGGCCTGGAGTGTCTGTCTGTCTGTCTCTACATGGCCTGGAGTGTCTGTCTGTCTGTCTGTCTGTCTGTCTGTCTGTCTGTCTGTCTGTCTCTACATGGCCTGGAGTGTCTGTCTGTCTGTCTCTACATGGCCTGGAGTGTCTGTCTGTCTGTCTCTACATGGCCTGGAGTGTCTGTCTGTCTGTCTGTCTGTCTGTCTCTACATGGCCTGGAGTGTCTGTCTGTCTGTCTGTCTCTACATTGCCTGTGGTGTCCGTCTGTCTGTCTGTCTGTCTGTCTGTCTGTCTGTCTGTCTGTCTGTCTGTCTCTACATGGCCTGGAGTGTCTGTCTGTCTGTCTGTCTCTACATGGCCTGGAGTGTCTGTCTGTCTGTCTGTCTGTCTGTCTCTACATGGCCTGGAGTGTCTGTCTGTCTGTCTGTCTGTCTCTACATGGCCTGGAGTGTCTGTCTGTCTGTCTGTCTCTACATGGCCTGGAGTGTCTGTCTGTCTGTCTCTACATGGCCTGGAGTGTCTGTCTGTCTGTCTGTCTGTCTGTCTGTCTCTACATGGCCTGGAGTGTCTGTCTGTCTGTCAGTCTCTACATGGCCTGGAGTGTCTGTCTGTCTGTCTGTCTGTCTGTCTGTCTGTCTGTCTCTACATGGCCTGGAGTGTCTGTCTGTCTGTCTCTACATGGCCTGGAGTGTCTGTCTGTCTGTCTCTACATGGCCTGGAGTGTCTGTCTGTCTGTCTCTACATGGCCTGTGGTGTCTGTCTGTCTGTCTGTCTGTCTGTCTGTCTCTACATGGCCTGGAGTGTCTGTCTGTCTGTCTCTACATGGCCTGTGGTTAGTAGGTAGACAAAAGAGCATGTTTAGAAGGTACCAGGGTTGCAGGGTAGTAGATTAGGATTCGACTCCAGACCTCACGCTAAACGAATAAACGACTCCAGACCTCACGCTAAACGACTCCAGACCTCACGCTAAACGAATAAACGACTCCAGACCTCACGCTAAACGAATAAACGACTCCAGACCTCACGCTAAACGACTCCAGACCTCACGCTAAACGAATAAACGACTCCAGACCTCACGCTAAACGAATAAACGACTCCAGACCTCACGCTAAACGAATAAACGACTCCAGACCTCACGCTAAACGAATAAACGACTCCAGACCTCACGCTAAACGAATAAACGACTCCAGACCTCACGCTAAACGAATAAACGACTCCAGACCTCACGCTAAACGAATAAACGACTCCAGACCTCCCGCTAAACGAATAAACGACTCCAGACCTCCCGCTAAACGAATAAACGACTCCAGACCTCCCGCTAAACGAATAAACGACTCCAGACCTCCCGCTAAACGAATAAACGACTCCAGACCTCACGCTAAACGAATAAACGACTCCAGACCTCACGCTAAACCACTGACTCCAGACCTCACGCTAAACCACTGACTCCAGACCTCACGCTAAACCACTGACTCCAGACCTCACGCTAAACCACTGACTCCAGACCTCACGCTAAACCACTGACTCCAGACCTCACGCTAAACCACTGACTCCAGACCTCACGCTAAACCACTGACTCCAGACCTCACGCTAAACCACTGACTCCAGACCTCACGCTAAACCACTGACTCCAGACCTCACGCTAAACCACTGACTCCAGACCTCACGCTAAACCACTGACTCCAGACCTCACGCTAAACCACTGACTCCAGACCTCACGCTAAACCACTGACTCCAGACCTCACGCTAAACCACTGACTCCAGACCTCACGCTAAACCACTGACTCCAGACCTCACGCTAAACCACTGACTCCAGACCTCACGCTAAACCACTGACTCCAGACCTCACGCTAAACCACTGACTCCAGACCTCACGCTAAACCACTGACTCCAGACCTCACGCTAAACCACTGACTCCAGACCTCACGCTAAACCACTGACTCCAGACCTCACGCTAAACCACTGACTCCAGACCTCACGCTAAACCACTGACTCCAGACCTCACGCTAAACCACTGACTCCAGACCTCACGCTAAACCACTGACTCCAGACCTCACGCTAAACCACTGACTCCAGACCTCACGTTAAACGAATAAACGACTCCAGACCTCACGCTAAACGAATAAACGACTCCAGACCTCAAGTTAAACGACTCCAGACCTCAAGTTAAACGACTCCAGACCTCAAGTTAAACGACTCCAGACCTCAAGTTAAACGACTCCAGACCTCAAGTTAAACGACTCCAGACCTCAAGTTAAACGACTCCAGACCTCACGCTAAACGACTCCAGACCTCACGCTAAACGACTCCAGACCTCACGCTAAACGACTCCAGACCTCACGCTAAACGACTCCAGAACTCACGCTAAACGACTCCAGACCTCACGCTAAACGACTCCAGACCTCACGCTAAACGACTCCAGACCTCACGCTAAACGACTCCAGACCTCACGCTAAACGACTCCAGACCTCACGCTAAACGACTCCAGACCTCACGCTAAATGACTCCAGACCTCACGCTAAACGAATAAACGACTCCAGACCTCACGCTAAACCACTGACTCCAGACCTCACGCTAAACCACTGACTCCAGACCTCACGCTAAACCACTGACTCCAGACCTCACGCTAAACCACTGACTCCAGACCTCACGCTAAACCACTGACTCCAGACCTCACGCTAAACCACTGACTCCAGACCTCACGCTAAACCACTGACTCCAGACCTCACGTTAAACGAATAAACGACTCCAGACCTCACGCTAAACGAATAAACGACTCCAGACCTCAAGTTAAACGACTCCAGACCTCAAGTTAAACGACTCCAGACCTCAAGTTAAACGACTCCAGACCTCACGCTAAACGACTCCAGACCTCACGCTAAACGACTCCAGACCTCACGCTAAATGACTCCAGACCTCACGCTAAACGACTCCAGAACTCACGCTAAACGACTCCAGACCTCACGCTAAACGACTCCAGACCTCACGCTAAACGAATAAACGACTCCAGACCTCACGCTAAACCACTGACTCCAGACCTCACGCTAAACCACTGACTCCAGACCTCACGCTAAACCACTGACTCCAGACCTCACGCTAAACCACTGACTCCAGACCTCACGCTAAACCACTGACTCCAGACCTCACGCTAAACCACTGACTCCAGACCTCACGTTAAACGAATAAACGACTCCAGACCTCACGCTAAACGAATAAACGACTCCAGACCTCAAGTTAAACGACTCCAGACCTCAAGTTAAACGACTCCAGACCTCAAGTTAAACGACTCCAGACCTCACGCTAAACGACTCCAGACCTCACGCTAAACGACTCCAGAACTCACGCTAAACGACTCCAGAACTCACGCTAAACGACTCCAGACCTCACGCTAAACGACTCCAGACCTCACGCTAAACGAATAAACGACTCCAGACCTCACGCTAAACGACTCCAGACCTCACGCTAAACGACTCCAGACCTCACGCTAAACGACTCCAGACCTCACGCTAAACCACTGACTCCAGTTTCCAGTCTGAGATCCCTGCTCTGCCATTTACTCAGATTGTGAAGGCCAACCGTCAATAAGCCATTCTCTAAGAGGCTTTCCTTTTAAAATCAACCAATTACAAAGCTATTTGAGGTCCACTTCCTTGTTCATAAAGTGACATAATTGGTTGACTGGAACAATAAAAGTTAACTTACTCTACAATGAGACCTACACTATATTAACATTGACTAGAGCTTTGTAAAAATCTAGAGCTAATTTACTGTAGAGAGAGAGGGAAACAGGCTAATACTTTACTCCTCTCACCAACAAGCACCCTATTCCCCATAGGGCTCTGGTCTAAAGTAGTGCACTATATAGGGAATAGGGTTCTATAGGGCTCTGGTCTAAAGTAGTGCACTATATAGGGAATAGGGTTCTATAGGGCTCTGGTCTAAAGTAGTGCACTATATAGGGAATAGGGTTCTATAGGGCCCTGGTCTAAAGTAGTGCACTATATAGGGAATAGGGTTCTATAGGGCTCTGGTCTAAAGTAGTGCACTATATAGGGAATAGGGTTCTATAGGGCTCTGGTCTAAAGTAGTGCACTATATAGGGAATAGGGTTCTATAGGGCCCTGGTCTAAAGTAGTGCACTATATAGGGAATAGGGTTCTATAGGGCCCTGGTCTAAAGTAGTGTACTATATAGGGAATAGGGTTATATAGGGCTCTGGTCTAAAGTAGTGCACTATATAAGGAATAGGGTTCTATAGGGCCCTGGTCTAAAGTTGTGCACTATATAGGGAATAGGGTTCTATAGGGCTCTGGTCTAAAGTAGTGCACTATATATAGGGAATAGGGTTCTATAGGGCTCTGGTCTAAAGTAGTGCACTATATATAGGGAATAGGGTTCTATAGGGCTCTGGTCTAAAGTAGTGCACTATATATATATATAGGGAATAGGGTTCTATTTGGGACTCTAGTCCCCTCCACGGGCCAACGAGCTGAATGAACAGAGGACATTTCTCATCTCTTTTAGTTCTCCTTGTTGTGAATGTGGCTGTGCATAAGTTTTCTACCAGTGGATCCGCCGCTCCTTCACTGGGTCATCACGTGACTCAGTCATTGTGGAAATGGCCTTTCGACAGCAGCAGCAGCTGTTAGAAGGAGAATGTTTTTCCATTTCTTCATCTGAAGTCCCCACCATCGGGATTTGAAAGGGAGAAACAGAGGGAGACTGAGGAAGAGAGAGAGAGAAGAGGGGAGGAAGGGGGAGAGAGAGAGAGAGAGAGAGAGAGAGAGAGAGAGAGAGAGAGAGAGAGAGAGAGAGAGAGAGAGAGAGAGAGAGAGAGAGAGAGAAGAGGGGAGGAAGGGGGAGAGAGAGAGAGAGAGAGAGAGAGAGAGAGAGAGAGAGAGAGAGAGAGAGAGAGAGAGAGAGAGAGAGAGAGAGAGAGAGAGAGAGAGAGAGAGAGAGAGAGAGAGAGAGAGAGAGAGAGAGAGAGAGAGAAGAGGGGAGGAAGGGGGAGAGAGAGAGAGAAACGAGGGGGCAGAGGAGAGAGAGGGAGAAGACAGAGGCTTTAGATGGAAGGGGGTGGAAAGTTTGGAGCGAGGGCCTATATTTAATTATCGTTGCCAGGCAACTAGTGAGCAACAGAGGAGAAAGGGATGGATGGCACTGGGTGACAGCAGAACCAGGGTGACAGCAGGACCAGACCAATGTATCGTCTACGTCCCAACTGACACCCTGTTCCCTACATAGTCAAAAGAAGTGTACTACGTAGGGAATACGGTGCCATTTGGGACGTAAATCTAGAGAAGAGAGCAGTTCACGACACGTGCAAGGACCACATCCTCACATCTCACACAGACACGTTCTCATGGTTAGAACAACGGGCCACAGGAAAGAGAATTAGAGAGGAAATAGTCTCAGACGGTAAACCCACGTCGCTGTGAAAGGATAAGAGAATTCTACTATAACTGACAACGTCAGAAGATGTTTGAGATAAAATGGTTCAGTAGATGGTATAAAGGAGCGTGGATGTACAGACCTGTCTTCCTCTATATTCATTAGGCCAGCATGAGATGAGATGTGTGACTACAACCATTTTTCAAGACAGTTTCCAAGAGAGTGAAACGAAAGTCTAATCCATCGTTATAAGGTTGGACCCACTATATAGAGGATGGGCTCCCGAGTGGCGCAGCGGTCTAAAGGCACTGCATCTAGAGGCGTCACTACAGTACCTGGTTTGATTCCAGGCTGTATCACAACCAGCCGTGATTGGGAGTCCCATAGGGCGGCGCACAAATAAGAATTAGTTCTGAACTGACTTGCCAAGTTAAATAAAAGAGAGAGAGCTTCAGACCCTCCAGGTAAGGAGAGAGCTTCAGACCCTCCAGGTAAGGACAGAGCTATGTGTTTGGATATAATATATAAATACTGCATGTTGGGTCGGTACAGTCACAGTGTGACAGTGATGGAATCCAGACTACTGGTAGAGTCTCCCTCCCTCCTCTCAAGCTAAGTGATTGAGAGAGCAGAACACACACACACACACACACGGTCGACATGGTAAAACACGGTGTGTGTGTGTAGAGTAGAACTATTAGCTAAATGGCTAATAGTTCTACTCTGAATTTCCAATGGGAATTTAATCTAAAACAGGACCAATGACAACATCTTTTACACACAGAACAAACTATATTCTCTTGCATCCTCCCATTGGACTGAGGGAGAGTCACAGGCCCATCCTCCCACTGGACTGAGGCCCATCCTCCCACTGGACTGAGGCCCATCCTCCCACTGGACTGAGGCCCATCCTCCCACTGGACTGAGGCCCATCCTCCCACTGGACTGAGGCCCATCCTCCCACTGGACTGAGGCCCATCCTCCCACTGGACTGAGGCCCATCCTCCCACTGGACCGAGGCCCATCCTCCCACTGGACCGAGGGGGACGTCACAGGCCCATCCTCCCACTGGACTGAGGCCTATCCTCCCACTGGACTGAGGCCTATCCTCCCACTGGACTGAGGCCCATCCTCCCACTGGACTGAGGGGGGTCGTCACAGGCCCATCCTCCCACTGGACTGAGGCCCATCCTCCCACTGGACTGAGGGGGGACGTCATAGGCCCATCCTCCCACTGGACTGAGGGGGGACGTCATAGGCCCATCCTCCCACTGGACTGAGGGGGGTCGTCACAGGCCCATCCTCCACTGGACTGAGGGGGGACGTCACAGGCCCATCCTCCTACTGGACTGAGGCCCATCCTCCACTGGACTGAGGGGGGACGTCATAGGCCCATCCTCCCACTGGACTGAGGGGGGGGTCGCCACAGGTAGAGATGGAAGGGATCTCCAGAGTTAGCCATCTCTCTGGCCCGTACATCTATAGGTTAACAACGAGGTATGGTGTGGAGGAAGTTTATGCAAGAGGGCTGTATTGACAAGAAGAGTGCAATGCATTGATCTACGAGACTTCAAGAAGGGCCAGCCCACATTCTGATACAGAATGCAGTGATGTGTACTGAACCCATCGATCATAATAAAACGATATCCCCATGGCCACGCGGGCGATATCCCCATGGCCACGCGGGCGATATGCCCATGGCCACGCGGGCGATATGCCCATGGCCACGCGGGCGATATGCCCATGGCCACGCGGGCGATATGCCCATGGCCACGCGGGCGATATGCCCATGGCCACGCGGGCGATATCCCCATGGCCACGCGGGCGATATCCCCATGGCCACGCGGGCGATATCCCCATGGCCACGCGGGCGATATCCCCATGGCCACGCGGGCGATATCCCCATGGCCACGCGGGCGATATCCCCATGGCGATATGCATGTTGAATTAGTTGTTTTCTGCTTTTTAAATGAAAGACGGGACCTGTTCCTATAGAAGACTATTTTAAAAAGATTTAATTTTTAATTTCTAAACTAACTCATCAACACGCTTTTTTGAAAGACAGATTTTCGTCAATCCAGATGCCCAGATATTTATAAACAAGGACACAAATCAATGAGGGCACCATCCAAAGTACACAGGAAAATCTCTTCCAAACTATTTTGCAATATATAATGGCACAGCTGTAAATGTTTTGGTCCTTAAATGAAACTGGTATACTTTTTTATTTATCGACATTTTCTTTAACCAATTATGTTCTTTAATGCAGAGCTGACAGAGAAGTTCCTTACATTTCCCCCCTTCGATTTCCATTTTTGCGGAAATGTCGCAATTAGTTGGTTGTAATTTCCATATGTTTTAGTTAGCTGCATGTATGACATAACTCCACCAGTCGTATTTATGATATAATTCATAAAGATTATAGCACAATATTTGTTCTATTATTTGCTCTGTTTTTTTCTAGTGGATTAAATTTAATAGTATAAAACTCGTTTTTCAACCACTCCACAAATTTCTTGTTAACAAACTATAGTTTTGGCAAATCGGTTAGGACATCTACTTTGTACATGACACAAGTCATTTTTCCAATAACTGTTTACAGACAGATTATTTCACTTATAATTCACTGTATCACAAATTCACTGTATCACAATTCCAGTGGGTCAGAAGTTTACATACACTAAGTCGACTGTGCCTTTTAACAGCGTGGAAAATTCCAGAAAATGTCAAGGCTTTAGAAGCTTCTGATAGGCTAATTGACATCATTTGAGTTAATTGGAGGTGTACCTGTTGATGTATTTCAAGGCCTACCTTCAAAGTGCCTCTTTGCTTGGGAAAATCAAACAAAATCAGCCAAGACCTCAGAAGAAAAATTGTAGACCTCCTGAAGTCTGGTTCATCCTTGGGAGCAATTTCCAAACGCCTGAAGGCACCACGTTCATCTGTACAAACAATAGTACACAAGTATAAACACCATGGGACCATGCAGCCATCATACCGCTCAGGAAGGAGACGCGTTCTGTCTCCTAGAGATGAATGTACTTTGGTGCGAAAAGTGCAAATCAATCCCAGAACAACAGCAAAGGACCTTGTGAAGATGCTGGAGGAAACTGGTACAACATTATCTATATCCACAGTAAAACGAGTCCAAAATCGACATAACCTGAAAGGCCGCTCAACAAGGAAGAAGCCACTGCTCCAAAACCACCATAAAAAAGCCAAATTACGGTTTAGACTGCACATGGGGACAAAGATCGTACTTTTTGGAGAAATGTCCTCTGGTCTGATGAAACAAAAACAGAACTGTTTGGCCATAATGACCATCGTTATGTTTGGAGGAAAAAGGGGGAGGCTTGCAAGCCGAAGAACATCATCACAACCATGAAGCATGGGGGTGGCAGCATCATGTTGTGGGGGTGCTTTGCTACAGGAGGGACTGGTGCACTTCACAAAATAGATGGCATCATAAGGGAGGAAAATTATGTGAATATATTGAAGCAACATCTCAAGAAATCAGTCAGGAAGTTAAAGCTTGGTCGCAAATGGGTCTTCCAAATGGACAAATACCCCAAGCATACTTCCAAAGTTGTGGCAAAATGGCTTAAGGACAACAAAGTCAAGGTATTGGAGTGGCCATTACAAAGCCCTGACCTCAATCCTATAGAAAATGTGTAGGCAGAACTGAAAAGGCGTGTGCGAACAAGGAGGCCTACAAACCTGACCAGCTCTGTCAGGAGGAATGGGCCAAAATTCACCCAACTTATTGTGGAAGGCTACCCGAAACATTTGACTCAAGTTAAACAATTTAAAGGCAATGCTACCAAATACTAATTGAGTGTATGTAAACTTTTGACCCACTGGGAATGTGATGAAGGAAATAAAAGCTGAAATAAATCATTCTCTCTACTATTATTCTGACATTTCACATTCTTAAAATGAAGTGGTGATCCTAACTGACCTAAAACAGGGAATTTATACTAGGATTAAATGTCAGGATTTGTGAAAAACTGAGTTTAAATGTGTTTGGCTAAGGTGCATGTAAACTTCCGACTTCAACTGTATCATCATTTGGTTGTTATCCAGAGAGGTTAGAAAAAGTATCTCAATCCTCTGAGGCTGTGGAGGGATTCTAATTATGGATTGAAAATAAAACATGAATCATCGGCGTACAATGACACCTTTGTTTTTAAGCCCTGGATTTCTAGGTCCTTGATATTATTGTTGGATATGAATTTAATAGCTAACATTTCGATGGCCATAATAAATAGATATGCCGATAGTGAACAACCTTGTTTTACTCCTCTTGATGAACGGTGTTTCCTCGGGCACATTGGTGCAGCTGGCTTCCGGGTTAAGCGAGTGGGTGGTAAGAACCTCGGCTTGGGGGTCATGTTTTGGAGGACGCATGACTCGACCTTCCCGAGCCCGATGGGGAGTCGCAGCGATGAGGCAAAAAAAAAAATCGTAAAATAAAATTTATAAAAATAAACATTGCCCTGTGTCTTGAAAATTCCGTTACAAAAACCCATATATCTTCATGAGGAGCGAGGATAAAGAAACTTCACAGAAGTAACAAGTAAAGGTATCAATTAGTTAGTGTTGGTAACAGAAACTGTTGACGTAATTGGTGAAGTAATATAAAAAAATATTTTCTGTAAATGAATTGGCTACAATGGGAAATCATAGTAGTCACAAACCACAGTTGGACACTAAAGAAAAGTTCAGTAAAGTACACAGTAGAGTCAAGTATAACTATAACGTACTGTATTTTGATGTCCAAACTTGTGAAACATAGACATCTATGATTGGTTCAAATTTGGTCGTGCTTGGGGGGGGGGCAGATCTCATTAAAATAATATCCAGTGTATAGAATCATGGCCTTAAATATGCTGCAGAGGACCAGAAAGCTGATGAATCAAGAAAGGATCAATCAATCAGCTCTAGTAGATTGACGTAAAAAAAATACAAATAATCTTGCCCATCGCAAGTAGAAAGTTGTTGGAATGAAATGATTCACTAGAAGTTGAGGGATCTTCCATCGCGTCAACAAGAGACTCGAAGAAGGACAGGCAGTCAATTGGCTGACCAGGGTCAATTAAAGCACCTTTTTTTCTTTCAAATAAAAAAAATCCTGCCCGAGATAAGTGACGCTTTTAAATCAGCACGTTATCTATTTGTTTTTCTCCTCAGTAACATTTACATTTAAGTCATTTAGCAGACGCTCTTATCCAGAGCGACTTACAAATTGGTGCATTCACCTTATGATATCCAGTGGAACAACCACTTTACAATAGTGCATCTAAATCTATAACGATGTCAGTCGGACGGAGAGGAATTTCCACAATTCAGTGAATTAACCGTCTTCCAAAATTTAGACGGATCACCAACAGAGTCAAATAGAAATTATCTAGATTTAGCTTTCTTGATTGAGGAAGTGCATATTTTTTTCAATTGCTTGAGAAACTGCTAATCAGCTACAGAGTTGTGTTACGGAAACCGTTTACCGGAATATGCCACTGTAGTACAAGTAAAAGAAAATGCTATTAAGAAAAAAATAGAAATATTAGATTTAGCAATGTTGGAGTGGCATTGACTAAAATACAATATATACATATGAGACGAGTAAAGCAGTATGTAAACATTACTTAAACGTTATTAAAGTGACTAGTGTTCCATTATTAAAAGTGGCCGGTGATTCCAAGTCTATGTATATGGGGCAGCAGTCTCTAAGGTGCAGGGTTGAGTAACCAGGTGGTAACCGGCTAGTGATGGCTATTTAACAGTCTGATGGCCTTGAGATAGAAGCTGTTTTTCAGTCTCAGCTTTGATTCACCTGCAATGACCTCACCTTCTGGATGATAGCGGGGTGAACAGGCAGTGACTCGGGTGGTTGATGTCCTTGATGATCTTTTTGGCCTTCCTGTGACATCGGGTGGTGTAGGTGTCCTGGAGGGCAGGTAGTTTGCCCCCGGTGATGCGTTGTGCAGACCTCACTACCCTCTGGAGAGCCTTACGGTTGTGGGCGGAGCAGTTGTCGTACCAGGCGGTGATACAGCCCGACGGGATGCTCTCAATTGTGCATCTGTAAAAGTTTGTGAGGGTTTTAGGGGGCCAAGCCAAATTTCTTCAGCCTCCTGAGGTTGAAGAGGCGCTGTTGTGCCTTCTTCACCACACTATCTGTGCGGATGGACCATTTCAGATTGTCAGTGATGTGTACGCCGAGGAACTTAAAACTTTCCACCTTCTCCACTGCGGTCCCGTCGATGAGGATAGGGGCGTGCTCCCTCTGCTGTTTCCTGAAGTCCACGATCATCTCCTTTATATAATATAATGAAGAACTGCAACGAAGAGGTTAACCCAGTTTTGAAATCGGTGGAATGCCAGGTGGAAGCAGTGTATGATATTTAAGGAGATGGAGAAAATTCTGGCTTTTGATTGCAAATATTATGCAGAGAGGGAGTCGAAAAGGGAACACCTGTCTCCAAACTAATGGCAACCATGGCAACCATGACAGAGAGGGAGAAGCGTTCATCCATGTATCCCGTATAAGAGAGTCTAGCTAGCTACATTTTCAGATAGTATACATTTCAAAATTGTTCAGAAAGTCATTTTTTCATTGCAAATTAAAGCGTACTGTTAACTTGCTAGATAACGTTACGTGTATGATCTGTGTAGTAATATTATTTTCTATCTCAGAAAGCGTTTTGCACTGTTAGTTATAGCCTAATATCAGCTAGCTAGCCAGCTAACATTGAACCTAGTTGGTTAAATTTAGCTACCTGCAGATTCATGCATGGTAGTAACGTTACGAGTTGGGATTATGGTTCATTGTTTAGCTAGTTAGCTAGCTAGCTACATGTCTAAACAGACTCCCCAACACAAGTAAACATTTCACTGTACTGTTTACACCTTCTGTATCCAGTGCATGTGACAAATAAACTGATTTTATTTGATATAGTGTGTGTGTGTTTACCAGAGACGGTAATATAAAAGAACATGACCTGCACCAAAGTCAAATTAGGATATTAACGTTAGACCAACGAGACAGTTTCCAAGTTCTAACATTATCCGGTAGAATGCCCTGCTTTTAATTCTTCACACTCACAGCCGTAAGATATTGTAATTAGATATTGTAATTAGCTCACCATTAACTTGTAAATAATGATTTTGTTTGTGAGTTTATTTTCCTGTAATAATGAATAAGAATTTGCTAAAGTTAAGACATTGTCAGCTATGATACGGCCATTATTTGAACTGGCTAGGCAGCTAACTTAACGCTAGGTAGCTAACAAGATAGAAACTAACCAAAACATTGTTTTAGAAAGTTGCTTGTCAGATGACAATAGCATGTTCATGATGTCACTGTTGACAGACAGTGATGGTTGTCAGCTGTAAATATACATTTGTATTTAGGCCTGATTGCTAGCTACTTTTTGGGACGAATTCAGTCGCGATTGCTATGTAAAATGGCTGACAACCGTCGACAGACATGGCGATAGACGTAGTATATAAACCTTCAGTCTTGAAATCTTTGGGTGTTTATTTAACCTTTATTTAACCAGGTAGGCTAGTTGAGAACAGGTCCTTTATTTAACCAGGTAGGCTAGTTGAGAACAAGTTGTCATTTACAACTGCGACCTGGCCAAGATAAAGCAAAGCAGTGCGACACAAAACAACAACACAGAGTTACACAAACAAACGTACACTCAATAACACAATAGAAAAAAAATCTATATACAGTGTGTGCAAATGGCGTAAGGAGGTAAGGCAATAAATAGGCCAATAGTGGCAAAGTAATTACAATTTAGCAATTTACACTGGAGTGATAGATGTGCAGATGAGGATGTGCAGGTAGAAATACTGGGGTGCAAAAGATCAGAAAAGAAAAACTAAAACAATATGGGATGAGGTAGGTAGTTGGTTGGATGGGCTATTTACAGATGGGCTGTGTACAGCTGCAGCGATCGGTAAGCTGCTCTGACAGCTGATGCTTAAAGCTAGTGAGGGAGATATAAGTCTCCATCTTCAGTGATTTTTGCAATTCGTTCCAGTCAGCAGAGAACTGGCAGGAAAGGCGGCCAAAGGAAGTGTTGGATTTGGGGATGACCAGTGAAATATAGCTGCTGGAGCGCGTTCTACGGTCGGGTGTTGCTATGGTGACCAGTGAGCTGAGATAAGTCTTTGCTAGGTGTAGCTCCGCCTTAGAGATAACCTAGAGCCAGTGGGTTTGGCGACGAATATGTAGCGAGGACCAGCCAACGAGAGCAAAGAGGTCGCAGTGGTGGGTAGTATATGGGACTTTGGTGATAAAACGGATGGCACTGTGATAGACTGCATCCAATTTGCTGAGTAGAGTGTTGGAGGCTAATTTGTAAATGACATCGCCAAAGTCAAGGATTGGTAGGATAGTCAGTTTTACGTGGGTATGTTTGTCAGCATGAGTGAAGGAGGCTTTGATGCCTCACATGTGACTCCTTTTAAAAGAGATGAGGTGGGGCTAAAGCTTAAGAGGGTGTGAACAATGCTGAATGGGGTGTCGACAAAGACGAGCTCTCATCATTACGACTGATGAGAGCAGGGGTATAACTTTACACTTGTATAGCTAATAGGCTCTATGTTTGTAGATCGACTGAGGTGAAGGAACCTACAACGGTGATACTGGCTGGGGTTGTTTGTTTTTGCTGTTTTCCAAATAGCATTTGTTGTTGTTGTTGTTGTTGTATAGAAATGCAGTAAATTAACTTAAAAAAAAAACAATCCAAACAAAAAATGTCACAACTGTTTTGGATAGGAAAGCATGCAGAAGCCTTCATGGCTCTGATCCCATCCCTGCAACGAGGTACGTTTTCCTACTCGTATCCCTAGCCTGTTCTGTGGCGTCTTAATATAACCACGACTGCGTTCAGACCCCAGTGCAGCTCAGTGTAAACAAGCAGTAATGTTAGGCTAGGAATCATCTGACTAGCAACCGCCTTTTCCTGTCTTGTGTCCAGTTCATCCGAGAGAGAGAGAGAGAGAGAGAGAGAGAACACACACACACTTGGAAGGCAACAGTTCGGGATGAACCAATCTACTTTAACACACACGCAACGGAATTATCATGACAATGTTCCAACATCACGACTAACAAGTTGTGTAGTTTTATAAACATATTCAAACCCACTGATTTGAGCGTGATTTAAAAGTTGAGTTTCAAACTTAATGTTACTTGTCGATGTTCAATTTCACCAAAATGTTTACTTTGTTACAAGTAGTTACCTAGACATTTTTGTTTCGCCGTAGGATACAACACAGACCTCTACATTGTTTCAACCCGTCCATACCACTAGGCGACCCAAACAACAACCTGCAACAATTTAACTAGTTTATAACCCACAAATAGACAGTTTAATACCTGGTGAAGCGCTGTCAGTCCGTCTATATTGGCGTGGTTGATGTCAGCGCCCTGTCGTAGGAGCGCCGCTACCTCCTCTCTGTCCCCGGCCGAACAGGCTGCCATAAACACGGCTCCCTGAGCGAACCGAACCCGGGCCCGACGCGTCCCGGTTCCCATTGACCCATCCCTCGTCCCCGGTCCCGTCTGATCGGTTTCCGACCCCAACCATCGCTGTAACTGATCCTGCCGTCGTTGCTTTGCAGCTTCAGACCGGGAACGGTCAGTGGCCGCCATCTTCTTCGGTCTCTCCCGGGTAGAGTCAGTTCATGTCTCCGGGAAGAGCCAAAGTGGTGCTGCGTTAGTTCCTATCCGAGAGACTGCGCCCCCTGGTCGTCACGACACGACGGTAGGATACCAACCGAACTTTGGACATTCTCCGGTCGGCCAATTGTGATTTCAGGACAGTAAAAAAAAAAAAAAAAAAGTAGAGGTGTATTCATTACGGAAAACGTTTACCGTTTTAAGAACCAAACGGGAATCTAACAAAGCAACAACAAAAAACCGATTTACTATTGAACATATTCATTTAGATCATTCCCGTTTCGTTCAGTTTGCTTCCGTTTAAGAAACGTTTTGTAATGAATGAATACACCCCACGTATGACTATGCGTTGCAGGCTGTTACTCCTTCATGGATAAGCTGTTCTGTGTGTAATGCAAATATTATAAAGGTACAGTATTAGCCTAGGCAAAACAGAAACAAACTTTAGCCAGCACCATGCGAAACTGTATTTGCTGCACAGAATATCAATCAATCAATCAAATTTATTTTTATATAGCCCTTCGTACATCAGCTGATATCTCAAAGTGCTGTACAGAAACCCAGCCTAAAACCCCAAACAGCAAGCAAAGCATGTGAAAGAAGCACGGTGGCTAGGAAAAACTCCCTAGGAAAAACTCCCTAGAAAGGCCAAAAACCTAGGAAGAAACCTAGAGAGGAACCAGGCTATGAGGGGTGGCCAGTCCTCTTCTGGCTGTGCAGGGTGGATATTATAACAGAACATGGTCAAGATGTTAAAATGTTAAAATGTTCATAAATGACCAGCATGGTCAAATAATAATAATCATAGTAGTTGTCGAGGGTGCAACAAGCACGTCCGGTGAACAGGTCAGGGTTCCATAGCCGCAGGCAGAACAGTTGAAACTGGAGCAGCAGCACGGCCAGGTGGACTGGGGACAGCAAGGAGTCATCATACCAGGTAGTCCTGAGGCATGGTCATAGGGCTCAGGTCCTCCGAGAGAAAGAGAGAAAGAGAGAATTAGAGAGAGCATATTTAAATTCACACAGGACACCGGATAAGACAAGAGAAATACTCCAGATGTAACAGACTGACCCTAACCCCCCGACACATAAACTACTGCAGCATAAATACTGGAGGCTGAGACAGGAGGGATCAGAAGACACTGTGGCCCCATCCGATGATACCCCCGGACAGGGCCAAACAGGCAGGATATAACCCCACCCACTTTGCCAAAGCACAGCCCCCACACCACTAGAGGGATGTCTCCAACCACCAACTTACCGTCCTAAGACAAGGCCGAGTATAGCCCACAACGATCTCCGCCATGGCACAACCCAAGTGTGGAGCCAACCCAGACAGGAAGACCACGTCAGTGACTCAACCCACTCAAGTGAGAGATTGGAAACCCAAATTGGTCTACATGGACAAGTTCTGGCCTGGTTTAGATCTTATCTGTCGGAAAGATATCAGTTTGTCTCTGTGAATGGTTTGTCCTCTGACAAATCAATTGTAAATTTCGGTGTTCCTCAAGGTTCCGTTTTAGGACCACTATTGTTTTCACTATATATTTTACCTCTTGGGGATGTCATTCGAAAACATAATGTTAAATTTCACTGCTATGCAGACGACACACAGCTGTACATTTCAATGAAACATGGTGAAGCCCCAAAATTGCCCTCGCTAGAAGCCTGTGTTTCAGACATAAAGAAGTGGATGGCTGCAAACTTTCTACTTTTAAACTCGGACAAAACAGAGATGCTTGTTCTAGGTCCCAAGAAACAAAGAGATCTTCTGTTGAATCTGACAATTAATCTGGATGGTTGTACAGTCGTCTCAAATAAAACTGTGAAGGACCTCGGCGTTACTCTGGACCCTGATCTCTCTTTTGAAGAACATATCAAGACTGTTTCAAGGACAGCTTTTTTTCCATCTACGTAACATTGCAAAAATCAGAAATTTTCTGTCCAAAAATGACGCAGAAAAATTAATCCATGCTTTTGTTACTTCTAGGCTGGACTACTGCAATGCTCTACTTTCCGGCTACCCGGATAAAGCACTAAATAAACTTCAGTTAGTGCTAAATACGGCTGCTAGAATCCTGACTAGAACCCAAAAATTTGATCATATTACTCCAGTGTTAGCCTCCCTACACTGGCTTCCTGTTAAGGCAAGGGCTGATTTCAAGGTTTTACTGCTAACCTACAAAGCATTACATGGGCTTGCTCCTACCTATCTTTCCGATTTGGTCCTGCCGTACATACCTACACGTACGCTACGGTCACAAGACGCAGGCCTCCTAATTGTCCCTAGAATTTCTAAGCAAACGGCTGGAGGTAGGGCTTTCTCCTATAGAGCTCCATTTTTATGGAATGGTCTGCCTACCAATGTGAGAGACGCAGACTCAGTCTCAACCTTTAAGTCTTTACTGAAGACTTATCTCTTCAGTAGGTCCTATGATTAAGTATAGTCTGGCCCAGGAGTGTGAAGGTGAACGGAAAGGCTGGAGCAACGAACCGCCCTTGCTGTCGCTGCCTTGCCGGTTCCCCTCTTTCCACTGGGATTCTCTGCCTCTAACCCTTTTACAGAGGCTGAGTCACTGGCCTACTGGTGTTCTTCCATGCCGTCCATGGGAGGGGTGCGTCACTTGAGTGGGTTGAGTCACTGACGTGGTCTTCCTGTCTGGGTTGGCGCCCCCCCCTTGGGTTGTGCCATGGCGGAGATCGTTGTGGGCTATACTCGGCCTTGTCTTAGGACGGTAAGTTGGTGGTTGGAGACATCCCTCTAGTGGTGTGGGGGTTGTGCTTTGGCAAAGTGGGTGGGGTTATATCCTGCCTGTTTGGCCCTGTCCGGGGGTATTATCGGATGGGGCCACAGTGTCTTCTGATCCCTCCTGTCTCAGCCTCCAGTATTTATGCTGCAGTAGTTTATGTGTCGGGGGGCTAGGGTCAGTCTGTTACATCTGGAGTATTTCTCTTGTCTTATCCGGTGTCCTGTGTGTATTTAAATATGCTCTCTCTAATTCTCTCTTTCTCTCTTTCTGTCTTTCTCTCGGAGGACCTGAGCCCTAGGACCATGCCTCAGGACTACCTGGTATGATGACTCCTTGCTGTCCCCAGTCCACCTGGCCGTGCTGCTGCTCCAGTTTCAACTGTTCTGCCTGCGGCTATGGAACCCTGACCTGTTCACCGGACGTGCTTGTTGCACCCTCGACAACTACTATGATTATTATTATTTGACCATGCTGGTCATTTATGAACATTTTAACATTTTAACATTTTGACCATGTTCTGTTATAATATCCACCCTGCACAGCCAGAAGAGGACTGGCCACCCCTCATAGCCTGGTTCCTCTCTAGGTTTCTTCCTAGGTTTTTGGCCTTTCTAGGGAGTTTTTCCTAGGGAGTTTTTCCTAGCCACCGTGCTTCTTTCACATGCTTTGCTTGCTGTTTGGGGTTTTAGGCTGGGTTTCTGTACAGCACTTTGAGAATATCAGCTGATGTACGAAGGGCTATATAAAAATAAATTTGATTTGATTTGATTTGATTTGAAGTGACGCACCCCTCCCATGGACGGCATGGAAGAACACCAGTAAGCCAGTGACTCAGCCCCTGTAAAAGGGTTAGAGGCCGAGAATCCCAGTGGAAAGAGGGGAACCGGCAAGGCAGAGACAGCAAGGGCGGTTCGTTGCTCCAGCCTTTCCGTTCACCTTCACACTCCTGGGCCAGACTATACTTAATCATAGGACCTACTGAAGAGATATTTCTTCAGTAAAGACTTAAAGGTTGAGACTGAGTCTGCGTCTCTCACATTGGTAGGCAGACCATTCCATAAAAATGGAGCTCTATAGGAGAAAGCCCTACCTCCAGCCGTTTGCTTAGAAATTCTAGGGACAATTAGGAGGCCTGCGTCTTGTGACCGTAGCGTACGTGTAGGTATGTACGGCAGGACCAAATCGGAAAGATAGGTAGGAGCAAGCCCATGTAATGCTTTGTAGGTTAGCAGTAAAACCTTGAAATCAGCCCTTGCCTTAACAGGAAGCCAGTGTAGGGAGGCTAGCACTGGAGTAATATGATCAAATTTTGGGGTTCTAGTCAGGATTCTAGCAGCCGTATTTAGCACTAACTGAAGTTTATTAAGTGCTTTATCCGGGTAGCCGGAAAGTAGAGCATTGCAGTAGTCCAGCCTAGAAGTAACAAAAGCATGGATTAATTTTTCTGCGTCATTTTTGGACAGAAAATTTCTGATTTTTGCAATGTTACGTAGATGGAAAAAAGCTGTCCTTGAAACAGTCTTGATATGTTCTTCAAAAGAGAGATCAGGGTCCAGAGTAACCCCGAGGTCCTTCACAGTTTTATTTGAGACGACTGTACAACCATCCAGATTAATTGTCAGATTCAACAGAAGATCTCTTTGTTTCTTGGGACCTAGAACAAGCATCTCTGTTTTGTCCGAGTTTAAAAGTAGAAAGTTTGCAGCCATCCACTTCTTTATGTCTGAAACACAGGCTTCTAGCGAGGGCAATTTTGGGGCTTCACCATGTTTCATTGAAATGTACAGCTGTGTGTCGTCCGCATAGCAGTGAAATTTAACATTATGTTTTCGAATGACATCCCCAAGAGGTAAAATATATAGTGAAAACAATAGTGGTCCTAAAACGGAACCTTGAGGAACACCGAAATGTACAGTTGATTTGTCAGAGGACAAACCATCCAGAGAGACAGACTGATATCTTTCCGACAGATAAGATCTAAACCAGGCCAGAACTTGTCCGTGTAGACCAATTTGGGTTTCCAATCTCTCCAAAAGAATGTGGTGATCGATGGTATCAAAAGCGGCACTAAGATCTAGGAGCACGAGGACAGATGCAGAGCCTCGGTCTGACGTTATTAAAAGGTCATTTACCACCTTCACAAGTGCAGTCTCAGTGCTATGATGGGGTCTAAAACCAGACTGAAGCGTTTCGTAATATGTAATATGTAATATGTACTGTAACGTCAACAGTTGGGCCTTGAGATACTAGAATTGGAAAATTATTATTTGAGAGGTCATGGAAAGTTAAACTTTTATATAATTTCCTATGACAAACACATGATTAAAAAAATATTTAAAAAATAAACACAAAACCAAAAGTCCAACTGAATTAGCATTTTATTGAAAGTAATTAAAGACACATGAAATTCCAAAATTAGTAAACATTGTAAGCGTTTTTATATTTATTTTAAAATCCAGACCATAATTTATTTAATTTCATCTACAGTTAAACCATATACTGTATGCAGTGAACCATCCATATCATTCACTGGCACTTTCTTTGATTTCAGTATTGACCAATGTGTGTAATAAGAAAAATGGAAAAAATAAAATAAAAACACATTCATACTAGGGCTAATAACAAAACACATGTCTATTTTTAATATTTATCCCATGTGTTCATTCATGTAAAGTATTTTTTTTTTATTATTGCAGTCTGGTGCAGTAATAACTGGTGACCTATGACCATGAATTCCCAGTGGATCTCATTGTATATTTCAGAGTCATGCTGATTGTTAGTAAGACAGACATCAAGTGTTCCGTGGTACATTTTTAAACACTGTAATAGCAAGGTATTGTCATATTATTATTATTATTATTATTATTAATAATAAATATTAGCAAAACAAGTTGACCTATAGAAAGTGGTACAAAGAAACAGTACAATTGGTTCAGAATGAATACTGCATTGGTTGGCACATGCATTGCATAGAGTCCCTTATAGTCATTAGTCATACAGAGGTCTGATAGAGAGCCAGGTACTGCATAGAGTCAGGTACTGCATAGAGCCAGGTACTGCATAGAGTCAGGTACTGCATAGAGCCAGGTACTGCATAGAGTCAGGTACTGCATTAGAGCCAGGTACTGCATAGAGCCAGGTACTGCATAGAGCCAGGTACTGCATAGAGCCAGGTACTGCATAGAGCCAGGTACTGCATAGAGTCAGGTACTGCATTAGAGCCAGGTACTGCATAGAGCCAGGTACTGCATAGAGCCAGGTACTGCATAGAGCCAGGTACTGCATAGAGTCAGGTACTGCATAGAGTCAGGTACTGCATAGAGTCAGGTACTGCATAGAGCCAGGTACTGCATAGAGTCAGGTACTGCATAGAGCCAGGTACTGCATAGAGCCAGGTACTGCATAGAGCCAGGTACTGCATAGAGTCAGGTACTGCATAGAGTCAGGTACTGCATAGAGCCAGGTACTGCATAGAGCCAGGTACTGCATAGAGCCAGGTACTGCATAGAGCCAGGTACTGCATAGAGCCAGGTACTGCATAGAGTCAGGTACTGCATAGAGCCAGGTACTGCATAGAGTCAGGTACTGCATAGAGCCAGGTACTGCATAGAGCCAGGTACTGCATAGAGCCAGGTACTGCATAGAGCCAGGTACTGCATAGAGTCAGGTACTGCATAGAGTCAGGTACTGCATAGAGTCAGGTACTGCATAGAGCCAGGTACTGCATAGAGCCAGGTACTGCATAGAGCCAGGTACTGCATAGAGCCAGGTACTGCATAGAGCCAGGTACTGCATAGAGCCAGGTACTGCATAGAGCCAGGTACTGCATAGAGTCAGGTACTGCATTAGAGCCAGGTACTGCATTAGAGCCAGGTACTGCATAGAGCCAGGTACTGCATAGAGCCAGGTACTGCATAGAGCCAGGTACTGCATAGAGCCAGGTACTGCATAGAGCCAGGTACTGCATAGAGTCAGGTACTGCATAGAGCCAGGTACTGCATAGAGCCAGGTACTGCATAGAGCCAGGTACTGCATAGAGTCCCATATAGTCATTAGTCATACCGAGCTCTTTTCCCTTATTGTGTCCGTGGTCTTTTCTCAGGTCTGTTGGCGCCTTCTGTCCAGACAGCAGAGCTGCTGGGTCGTTCACTTGGCACACTAACATTAGCTAATACTCTGAAACAGAGTGAAATGTTCCAATAAGAAATGCTTGTTTGTTTTCGTTGTCCGTTTGAAAAAGTTTTGCGTCGGTGTGCCCTGCTGAACACAGTCCTGTGTTTGAGTAGAGACAGGATGCTGACTGGTATAACCACATTCCATCAGAACACAAACACACAGCCTGAGTGTGTGTTCAGCCTGAGTGTGTGTTCAGCCTGAGTGTGTGTTCAGCCTGAGTGTGTGTTCAGCCTGAGTGTGTGTTCAGCCTGAGTGTGTGTTCAGCCTGAGTGTGTGTTCAGCCTGTGTTCCTGTGTTCAGCCTGTGTTCCTGTGTTCAGCCTGTGTTCAGCCTGTGTGTTCCTGTGTTCAGCCTGTGTTCAGCCTGTGTTCAGCCTGTGTTCAGCCTGTGTTCAGCCTGTGTTCAGCCTGTGTTCAGCCTGTGTGTGGTTGTGCATGGTTGATTTGTTTAAGCCTAAATAATCAGAAAATACAACTTTTTTTAATAAATGAATCATGAATTATTAGCCTGCATCTATTAACATGCTTCTGAAAGTGGCATTGACACATCTGTTTTCATTATATTATTTATATTCAAGATTTTTCTCAAGCATTATATGGTTTGCTGTAAATAATGAATAAACAAAAAGGAGGAACCCAACTCCAGAACGCAACCCTTCTGTATCTACGGCCCTGTCACACTGTACGATTCCAGCTTAAAATACTGTTTGTTTCTATTCAATTATTTAGACGGGAAAGAAGGAAAAACTATTTTTTTAAACTTAGCAATAGTAGAAACAGTCGGGTCAGTTTCCCAGTTAGATGTAAACCTAATTCTGGACAAACTCATTCTCAATTGAAATACTTAATTTTTTTAAATAATTTTATTTGTTTAGTTCCGGGCTAAATGAATCTGTGTCTGGGAAACTGGCCATAGAAGTCAGTAATATAATCACAAACCCCTTCGTCTAACTGCTGTTCTAATCTGGAACGGTTCAGTTCGCGTCATCATCGTGACTGGCCCATTTCTTTTAAGCTCTAAGTAAAGGCAAAGGGCTTAAACAAGTGATGTTGTCATCACCGTGACTCAATAAATATAAGTAAGAGGGATATCCCTCCTTTGTCATCTTAATGACTTTAAATCATTTTTTATTTAACTAGGCAAGTCAGTTATGAACAAATTCTTATTTACAATGACGGCCTAGGAACAGTGGGTTAACTGCCTTGTTCAGGGGGCAGAACGACAGATTTTTACCTTGTCAGCTCGGGGATTTGAGTCCAACGCTCTAACCACTAGGCTACCCTGCCTCTCTAACCACTAGGCTACCCTGCCTCTCTAACCACTAGGCAACCTGCCTCCTCTAACCACTAGGCCACCCTGCCTCTCTAACCACTAGGCTACCCTGCCTCTCTAACCACTAGGCTACCCTGCCTCCTCTAACCACTAGGCTACCTGTCTCTCTAACCACTAGGCCACCCTGCCTCTCTAACCACTTGGCTACCTGCCTCCTCTAACCACTAGGCTACCCTGCCTCTCTAACCACTAGGCAACCTGCCTCCTCTAACCACTAGGCCACCCTGCCTCTCTAACCACTAGGCTACCCTGCCTCTCTAACCACTAGGCTACCCTGCCTCCTCTAACCACTAGGCTACCTGCCTCTCTAACCACTAGGCCACCCTGCATCTCTAACCACTTGGCTACCTGCCTCCTCTAACCACTAGGCTACCCTGCCTCTCTAACCACTAGGCTACCTGCCTCCTCTAACCACTAGGCTACCTGCCTCCTCTAACCACTAGGCTACCTGCCTCCTCTAACCACTAGGCTACCTGCCGCCCTGATAATAATAAGTAGTAGTCAATATAAGACACGGTGTAAAATAGATCAGATGAGATCGGATCAGATTGGATCAGATCAGATTTTGCTGCCGACTAACTGACCCTCATTATGGACTAACTGACCCTCATTACGGACTAACTGACCCTCATTATGGACTAACTGACCCTCATTACGGACTAACTGACCCTCATTACGGACTAACTGACCCTCATTATGGACTAACTGACCCTCATTATGGACTAACTGACCCTCAGTACGGACTAACTGACCCTCATTATGGACTAACTGGCCCTCATTATGGACTAACTGACCCTCATTATGGACTAACTGACCCTCATTACGGACTAACTGACCCTCATTATGGACTAACTGGCCCTCATTATGGACTAACTGGCCCTCATTATGGACTAACTGGCCCTCATTATGGACTAACTGACCCTCATTATGGACTAACTGACCCTCATTACGGACTAACTGACCCTCATTACGGACTAACTGACCCTCATTACGGACTAACTGACCCTCATTACGGACTAACTGACCCTCATTACGGACTAACTGACCCTCATTACGGACTAACTGACCCTCATTACGGACTAACTGACCCTCAGTACGGACTAACTGACCCTCATTACGGACTAACTGACCCTCAGTACGGACTAACTGACACACTTTCCAAACATTAAAATGAGGTGACCAACAGCAAATACAATCAGAGATCTGTATATACGTGACCTTGTGCTTATCGTCTCACAGTCAAAAGGCTATATTGAACAACTCCTGGAATTAAACCAGATAATAAAACCTAATTTTCAAACATTTTCCAGAATGCAATTCACTGGTGAGCCACAGTTCTAAACAGCACACCTGATGCGAGAGATTCCAGACGTGACAGAGATGAACATCTTAGAAAGAGGAGAAATCTAACAGCAACAACTAGGACGGGTTGATAACATGACCAGGATTGTGCCTTTTGGCTTCTGGACAACGAGAGAAACCAATAGAACAGGAGAGAAATGCTGGTTAACGGCATGAGGAAGTTTGTTGATTCCACGTTCCTACGGATGGATTTTTTTTGGCAAGGCTACTTATAAGCAAGGTAAGACAACTCATTATTTGAAGTGAAGTAAAACGTTCAGGTTTCAAACAATTATACTTCTTCCAGCTCACGTTACGTTATACTGCCTCCAGCTCACGTTACGTTATACTGCCTCCAGCTCACGTTACGTTATACTGCCTCCAGCTCACGGTACCTTATACTGCCTCCAGCTCACGTTACGTTATACTGCCTCCAGCTCACGTTACGTTATACTGCCTCCAGCTCACGTTACGTTATACTGCCTCCAGCTCACGTTACGTTATACTGCCTCCAGCTCACGTTACGTTATACTGCCTCCAGCTCACGGTACGTTATACTGCCTCCAGCTCACGTTACGTTATACTGCCTCCAGCTCACGTTACGTTATACTGCCTCCAGCTCACGGTACGTTATACTGCCTCTACATTACGTTATACTGCCTCCAGCTCACGGTACCTTATACTGCCTCCAGCTCACGTTACGTTATACTGCCTCCAGCTCACGTTACGTTATACTGCCTCCAGCTCACGGTACGGTATACTGCCTCCAGCTCACGTTACGTTATACTGCCTCCAGCTCACAGTACGTTATACTGCCTCCAGCTCACGTTACGTTATACTGCCTCCAGCTCACGTTACGTTATACTGCCTCTACATTACGTTATACTGCCTCCAGCTCACGGTACCTTATTCTGCCTCCAGCTCACGTTACTTTATACTGCCTCCAGCTCACGGTACCTTATACTGCCTCCAGCTCACGGTACGGTATACTGCCTCCAGCTCACGTTACGTTATACTGCCTCCAGCTCACGTTACGTTATACTGCCTCCAGCTCACGTTACGTTATACTGCCTCCAGCTCACGTTACGGTATACTGCCTCCAGCTCACAGTACGTTATACTGCCTCCAGCTCACAGTACGGTATACTGCCTCCAGCTCACAGTACGTTATACTGCCTCCAGCTCACGGTACGTTATACTGCCTCCAGCTCACGGTACCTTATACTGCCTCCAGCTCACGGTACCTTATACTGCCTCCAGCTCACGGTACGTTATACTGCCTCCAGCTCACGGTACCTTATACTGCCTCCAGCTCACGGTACCTTATACTGCCTCCAGCTCACGGTACCTTATACTGCCTCCAGCTCACGGTACCTTATACTGCCTCCAGCTCACGTTACGTTATACTGCCTCCAGCTCACGGTACCTTATACTGCCTCCAGCTCACGGTACGTTATACTGCCTCCAGCTCACGGTACGTTATACTGCCTCCAGCTCACGGTACCTTATACTGCCTCCAGCTCACGGTACCTTATACTGCCTCCAGCTCACGGTACCTTATACTGCCTCCAGCTCACGGTACCTTATACTGCCTCCAGCTCACGTTACGTTATACTGCCTCCAGCTCACGGTACCTTATACTGCCTCCAGCTCACGGTACGTTATACTGCCTCCAGCTCACGGTACGTTATACTGCCTCCAGCTCACGATACCTTATACTGCCTCCAGCTCACGGTACCTTATACTGCCTCCAGCTCACGGTACGTTATACTGCCTCCAGCTCACGGTACGTTATACTGCCTCCAGCTCACGATACCTTATACTGCCTCCAGCTCACGTTACGTTATACTGCCTCCAGCTGGTAGGCAGACTATAGCCGATGACTATAGCCTATGCCTCTGAATGGCGAATGGGAGGCGCTTTATGAGTTGAGATTGAGAAATAAAAATAGCTCCTTTTTAATCGCAGCCACCAAAGTTTTTAACACGCGGTTGCATTTAGAATTGTTATTTGTTGTGCAATGACTGGGCTGACCAATGACTGGGCTGACCAATGACTGGGCTGACCAATGACTGGGCTGACCAATGACTGGGATGTCCAATGACTGGGATGACCAATGACTGGGATGACCAATGACTGGGATGACCAATGACTGGGATGACCAATGACTGAGATGATATTCCTCTAACTAGTCTCTATCTGACAGGTGGTAATCCTCTAACTAGTCTGCTGTCTGACAGGTGATATTCCTCTAACTAGTCTCTGTCTGCTGTCTGACAGGTGATATTCCTCTAACTAGTCTGCTGTCTGCTGTCTGACAGGTGATAATCCTCTAACTAGTCTGCTGTCTGACAGGTGATAATCCTCTAACTAGTCTGCTGTCTGACAGGTGATAATCCTCTAACTAGTCTCTGTCTGACAGGTGATATTCCTCTAACTAGTCTCTGTCTGACAGGTGGTAATCCTCTAACTAGTCTCTGTCTGACAGGTGATATTCCTGTAACTAGTCTCTGTCTGACAGGTGATATTCCTCTAACTAGTCTCTGTCAGGTGATATTCCTCTAACTAGTCTCTGTCTGCTGTCTGACAGGTGATATTCCTCTAACTAGTCTGCTGTCTGACAGGTGATAATCCTGTCAGACAAATAAAATGCACGATGACTAACGTAAATACACACGCTGCAATTTTAATTCCACAAAATTATTCAAAAGGAACCTATAGACCGATAAGCATGACCCGGGTGAAATGTATTTTCGGGCGGGCTAACCGGTTAAAACGGTTCATCGGTAACATCCCTAGTCCTTGAACATGTTTGGTATCAACAGTCATCTTAATGACTTTAATATATAAGTTTGTTTTTTTAATTGTCTTGTAAGTCACATTGACACGATGCAGATCAGCGGTCCTTTGTTGGTTACCTTGGTATCCTCGGCATCCCAAATGGGGAAGTGAGTCAATAAAACGTTAGCGAACAAGGCACTGTGTCATCGATGATGAGACAACACACGTTGGTGTACTGTCCCTTTTAGGGGGCCCTCAGCGGCTACCTGGCTTGTTATTAGAATCTGTCTGTAATACTAATAGGGGGGCCCTCAGCGTCTACCTGGCTTGTTATTAGAATCTGTCTGTAATACTAATAGGGGGGCCCTCAGCGTCTACCTGGCTTGTTATTAGAATCGATCTGTAATACTAATGGGGGGGGGCCCTCAGCGTCTACCTGGCTTGTTATTAGAATCTGTCTGTTATACTAATGGGGGGGCCCCTCAGCGTCTACCTGGCTTGTTATTAGAATCTGTCTGTAATACTAATGGGGGGCCCCTCAGCGTCTACCTGGCTTGTTATTAGAATCTGTCTGTAATACTAATGGGGGGGCCCCTCAGCGTCTACCTGGCTTGTTATTAGAATCTGTCTGTTATACTAATAGGGGGGCCCTCAGCGGCTACCTGGCTTGTTATTAGAATCTGTCTGTTATACTAATAGGGGGGCCCTCAGCGTCTACCTGGCTTGTTATTAGAATCTGTCTGTAATACTAATGGGGGGGCCCTCAGCGGCTACCTGGCTTGTTATTAGAATCTGTCTGTTATACTAATAGGGGGGCCCTCAGCGGCTACCTGGCTTATTATTAGAATCTGTCTGTTATACTAATGGTCATCCCCCCCAGGGGGCCCTCAGCGTCTACCTGGCTTGGTATTAGAATCTGTCTGTAATACTAATGGTCATCCCCCCCAGGGGGCCCTCAGTGTCTCCTGAATGGCATACATCATATTACTATAGCAAGGCTGGAAGAGCCGCAGTAGAGTTGTGGTTTTCACTGAGCCTCCTCATCATCAGCCCCATCCCCTCTACCTCCTCTGGGTTTATGATGGGGGATGTAAAAGCCAGGGCTGGTCCTGGTCCTTCTTCCCCAGCTCTGGTTGACCCTCCTGGGACTGGGCTCCCTCCTGTGGGCCCCCCGGTGTAGAAGGAGCCCTGGAGGTCCAGGTTAACACAGAAGAAGCTTGGCAGCAGCTGCCTCTGGTACTGGTCCAAACGACTGATAACATCCAGGATAGAGGAACTGCCTCCACTCACCCAGCTTGGGAGGAGGCTGGCAGGGATGAGCTGGGCTGGTAGTGACTGGCAGTGACGCAGCTCCAACTGGTAGGAAAACCTAGAGAGAGAGAGAGAGAGAAGCATAGAGAGAGACTCAATACATTATGAGGGCATAAGGGCTTAAAGTGAGAATGTGGAAAAGTGTCTGTAGGAAAACCTAAACGGATATGAGGGACATAACATTTACGATACCAAATTTCAATTTACAAAAACAAAAATAGACAGCGTTTTCATCTTTTCAGCTTCTAGTCATAAAATCTATGCAGCTACTCAATCACTTTTTATAGCTACTGTTTACAGGCCTCCTGGGCCATATACAGTGTTCCTCACTGAGTTCCCTGAATTCCTATCGGACCTTGTAGTCATGGCAGATAATATTCTAATTTTTGGTGACTTTAATATTCACATGGAAAAGTCCACAGACCCACTCCAAAAGGCTTTCGGAGCCATCATCGACTCAGTGGGTTTTGTCCAACATGTCTCAGGACCTACTCACTGGCACAGTCATACTCTGGACCTAGTTTTGTCCCGTGGAATAAATATTGTGGATCTAAATGGTTTTTCTCATAATCCTGGACTATTGGACCACCATTTTATTACATTTGCAAATCGCAACAAATAATCTGCTCAGACCCCAACCAAGGATCATCAAAAGCCGTGCTATAAATTCTCGGACAACCCAAAGATTCCTAGAAGCCCTTCCAGACTCCCTCCGCCTACCCAAGGACGTCAGAGTACAAAAATCGGTTAACCACCTAACTGAGGAACTTAATTTAACCTTGCGTAATACTCAAGATATAGTCGCACCCCTAAAAACTAAAAACATTTGTCATAAGAAACTAGTTCCCTGGTATACAGAAAATACCCGAGCTCTGAAGCAAGCTTCCAGAAAATTGGAACGGAAATGGCGCTCCACCAAACTGGAAGTCTTCCGACTAGCTTGGAAAGACAGTACCGTGCAGTATCGAAGAGCCCTCACTGCTGCTCGATCATCCTATTTTTCCAACTTAATTGAGCAGAATATTTTTGATACTGTTGCAAAGCTAACTAAAAAGCAGCATTCCCCAAGAGAGGATGGCTTTCACTTCAGCAGTGATAAATTCATGAACTTTGACGAAAAGATCATGATCATTAGAAAGCAAATTACGGACTCCTCTTTAAATCTGAGTATTTCTCCAAAGCTCCGTTGTCCTGAGTCTGCACAACACTGCCAGGACCTAGGATCAAGGAAGACACTCAAGTTTTTTTTAAAAATCCTGTATCTCTTGACACATTGATGAAAATAATAATGGCCTTTAAACCTTCAAGCTGCATACTGGACCCTATTCCAACTAAACTACTGAAAGAGCTGCTCCTGTGCTTGGCCCTCCTATGTTGAACATAACAAGTGGCTCCCAATCCACCGGATGTGAACCAAACTCACTAAAAGTGGCATTAATAAAGCCTCTCTTGAAAAAGCCAAACCTTGACCCAGAAAATGTAATAAACTATCGGCCTATATTGAATCTCCCATTCCTCTCTCAAAAAAAAAGCTGTTGCGCAGCAACTCACTGCCTTCCTGAAGACAAACAATGTATATGAAACGCTTCAGTCAGGTTTTAGACCCCATCATAGCACTGAGACTGCACTCGTGAAGGTGGTAAATGACCTTTTAATGGCGTCAGACCAAGGCTCTGCATCTGTCCTCGTGCTCCTAGACTTTAGTGCTGCTTTTGATACCATCGATCACCACATTCTTTTGGAGAGATTGGAAACCCAAATTGGTCTACACGGACAAGTTCTGGCCTGGTTTAGATCTTATCTGTCGGAAAGATATCAGTCTGTCTCTCTGGATGGTTTGTCCTCTGACAAATCAACTGTACATTTCGGTGTTCCTCAAGATTCCGTTTTTAGGACCACTATTGTTTTCACTATATATTTTGCCTCTTGGTGATGTCATTCGGGAAACATAATGTTAACTTCCACTGCTATGCGGATGACACACAGCTGTACATTTCGATGAAACATGGTGAAGCCCCAAAATTGCCCTCCCTGAAAACCTGTGTTTCAGACATAAGGAAGTGGATGGCAGCACATTTTTTACTTTTAAACTCGGACAAAACAGAGATGCTTGTTCTAGGTCCCAAGAAACAAAGAGATCTTCTATTGGATCTGACAATTAATCTTGATGGTTGTACAGTCGTCTCAAATAAAACTGTGAAGGACCTCGGCGTTACTCTGGACCCTGATCTCTCTATTGACGAACATATCAAGACTGTTTCAAGGACAGCTTTTTTCCAATCTGTCCAAAAATTATGCAGAAATATTTAGCCATACTTTTGTCACTTCTAGATTAGACTACTGCAATGTAGTCTCTCCGGCAACCCGGATAAAGCACTAAATAAAATTAAGTTAGTGCTAAACACGGCTGGTAAAATCTTGACTATAATTTTTTTTGGATCATATTACTCCAGTGCTAGCCTCTCTACACTGGCTTCCTGTTAAGGCTAGGGCTGATTTCAAGGTTTTACTGCTAACCTACAATGCATTACATGGGCTTGCTCCTACCTATCTTTACGATTTGGTCCTGCCGTACATACCTACACGTACGCTACGGTCACAAGACACAGGCCTCCTTATTGTCCCTAGAATTTCTAAGCAAACAGCTGGAGGCAGGGCTTTCTCCTATAGAACTCAATTTTTATGGAATGGTCTGCCTACCCATGTGAAAGACGTAGACTCGGTCTCGACCTTTAACTTCTTATCGCTATTTTCACATGCGGATGAAAAGTGTGCCGAAAGTATACTGCCTTCTACTCAGGCCCAGAAGCTAGGATATGCATATAATTGGTAGATGTGGATATAAAACACTCTGAGGTTTTTAAAACTGTTTGAATGATGTCTGTGAGTATAACAGAACTTATTTGGCAGGCGAAACCCCGAGGACAAACCAACCAAGATTTTTTCTTTTTGGTCACTCTCTTTTCAATGGGTTTTCATTGAGAATCCATAATTCTAAGGCAGTTGCTTGCAGTTCCTATCGCTTCCACTGGATGTCAACAGTCTTTAGAAATTTGTTGATGCTTTTCCTTTGAGAAATGAAGAAGTAGCCCTGTTCAGAATGAGGCTCGAGGGAAGTGTACTGTTTCATAGAGGCGCGTGACCTGAAAAGCACTCTCCACTTTGTTTTCCTCCGATATTGAACGCAGTTTATCCCGTCTTAAATTTGATCGATTATTTACGTTAAAAAATACCTAAAGTTGTATTAGGAAAGTTGTTTGAAATGTTTGGACAAAGTTTACAGTTAACTTTGATATTTTGTAGTCATGTTGCGCGAGTTGGAACCGGTGTTTATCTGGATCAAACGCGCCAAATAAATGGACATATTGGAGATATAACGACGGAATTAATCGAACAAAAATACCATTTGTGATGTTTATGGGACATATTGGAGTGCCAACAGAAAAAGCTCGTCAAAGGTAAGGCATGAATTATATCGTTATTTCTGAGTTTTGTGTCGCGCCTGGCGGGATGAAATATGATTGTCTGTGTTGTTTGATGGGGTGCTGTCCTTACATAATAGCATTGTTTGCTTTCACCGTAACTTTTTTGAAATCTGACACTGTGGCAAGATTCACAAGAAGTTCATCTTTAATTTGGTGTATTGCATTTGTGAATGTATGAAAGTTAAATATTTTTAATAATTTCTTTTGAATTCTGCCATTTCACCGGATGTTGTCAAATCGATTTGATCCATAAGAAGTTTTAAGTCTTCATTGAGAGAGTAGACTGTGTTTACAGTATAGTGGACTGTATTTACAGTATAGTGGACTGTATTTATAGAGGATAGTAAGTTAGTGATCTGTTGATATCCCTCTAGACTCATCTCTTCAGTAGGTCCTATGATTGAGTGTAGTCTGGCCCAGGTGAACGGAAAGGCACTGGAGCAACGAACCGCCCTTGCTGTCTCTGCCTGGCCGGTTCTCCTCTCTCCACTGGAATTCTCTGCCTCTAACCCTATTACAGGGGCTGAGTCACTGGCTTACTGGTGCTCTTCCATGTCGTCCCTAGGAGGGGCGCGTCACTTGAGTGGGTTGAGTCACTGACGTGATCTTCCTGTCCGGGTTGGCACCCTCCCTTGGGTTGTGCCGTGGGGGAAATCTTCGAGGGCTTTACTCAGCCTTGTCTCAGGGTAATAAGTTGGTGGTCTTTTGATATCCCTCTAGTGGTGTGGGGGCTGTGCTTTGGCAAAGTGGGTGGGGTTATATCCTGCCTGTTTGGCCCTGTATCATCAGATGGGGCCACAGTGTCTCCTGACCCCTCCTGTCTCAGCCTCCAGTAATTACACTGCAATAGTTTGTGTCAAGGGGCTAGGGTCAGTCTGTTATATCTGGAGTATTTCTCCTGTCTTATCCTCTCTAGGGTAGGGGGCAGTATTTGCACGGCCGGATAAAAAACGTACCCGATTTAATCTGGTTATTACTACTGGCCAGAAACTAGAATATGCATATAATTTGATTTGGATAGAAAACACCCTAAGGTTTCTAAAACTGTTTGAATGGTGTCTGTGAGTATAACAGAACTCATATGGCAGGCAAAAACCTGAGAAGATTCTGTACAGGAAGTGCTCTGACCATTTCTTGGCCTTCTACACTCTCTTTATTGAAAACTGAGGATCTCTGCTGTAACGTGACACTTCCTACGGCTCCCATAGGCTCTCAGAAGGTGGCAAAAGGCTGAATGATGTCTTTGCAGGCCCTGGCTGAAAAACAGGCTGAAAAACAGTAGCGCATTTGGTAAGTGGTCGATCTGAGAACAATAAGATGGGGGCACGCATGCACATGAAGAGTCCATTTTAGATTTTGAGTCTTTGAACGAAAACAGGGTTTCCCGGTTGGAATATTATCGCTTTTTTACGAGAAAAATCGCATAAAAATTGATTTTAAACAGCGTTTGACATGCTTCGAAGTACGGTAATGGAATATTTCAAAAAAAAATTGTCACGATACGCGCCGGGCGCATCACCCTTCGTTACCCTTCGGATAGTGTCTTGAACGCACGAACAAAACAGAGGATATTTGAACATAACTATGGATTATTTTGAACCAAACCAACATTTGTTATTGAAGTAGAAGTCCTGGGAGTGCATTCTGACGAAGAACAGCAAAGGCAATCCAATTTTTATTATAGTACATCTGAGTTTGATGAGTGCCAAACTTGGTGGGTGTCAAAATAGCTAGCCCGCGATGGCGAGCTATCTACTCAGAATATTGCAAAATGTGCTTTTGCCGAAAAGCTATTTTAAAATCGGACATAGCGATTGCATAAAGGAGTTCTGTATCTATAATTCTTAAAATAATTGTTATGTTTTTTGTGAACGTTTATCGTGAGTACTTTAGTAAATTCACCGGAAGTTTGCGGTGGGTATGCTAGTTCTGAACATCACATGCTAATGTAAAAAGCTGGTTTTTGATATAAATATAAACTTGATTGAACAAAACATGCATGTATTGTATAACATAATGTCCTAGGAGTGTCATCTGATGAAGATCATCAAAGGTTAGTGCTGCATTTAGCTGTGGTTTGGGTTTATGTGACATTATATGCTAGCTTGAAAAATGGGTGTCTGATTATTTCTGGCTGGGTACTGTGCTGACATAATCTAATGTTTTGCTTTCGTTGTAAAGCCTTTTTGAAATCGGACAGTGTGGTTAGATTAACAAGAGTCTTGTCTTTAAAATGGTGTAAAATAGTCATATGTTTGAGAAATTGAAGTAATAGCATTTCTAAGGTATTTGAATATCGCGCCACGGGATTCCACTGGCTGTTGAGTAGGTGGGACGATTTCGTCCCACATACCCTAGAGAGGTTAACCAGTGTCCTGTGTGAATTTAAGTATGCTCTCTCTAATTCTCTCTCTCTCTCTCTCTTTTTCTCTCACTTTCTCTTTCTCTCTGAGGACCTGAGCCCTAGGACCATGCGTCAGGACTACCTGGCCTGATGACTCCTGGCTGTCCCCAGTCCACCTGGTCGTGCTGCTGCTCCAGTTTAAACTGTTCTGTCTGCGGCTATGGAACCCTGACCTGTTCACCGGACGTGCTACCTGTCCCAGACCTGCTGTTTTCAACTCTCTAGAGACAGCAGGAGCGGTAGAGATACTCTCAGTGATCGGCTATGAAAAGCCAACTGACATTTACTCCTGAGGTGCTGACCTGTTGCACCCTCGACAACTACTGTGATTATTATTATTTGACCCTGCTGGTCATTTATGAACATTTGAACATCTTGGACATGTTCTATTATAATCTCCACCCTGCACAGCCAGAAGAGGACTGGCCACCCCTCATAGCCTGGTTCCTCTCTAGGTTTCTTCCTAGGTTTTGGCCTTTCTAGGGAGTTCTTCCTAGCCACCGTGATTCTACATCTGCATTGCTTGCTGTTTGGGGTTTTAGGCTGGGTTTCTGTATAGCACCTTGTGACATCTGCTGATGTAAGAAGGGCTTCATAAATACATTTGATTGATGGAGGATTATTAAGTGTCTGTAGGAAAACCTAAAGGGATATGAGGGACACAGAAGATTATTTTGAGGACATACAGAAAGAGTTTTTTTTTTGTGTTTGTGAAAATCTAGACAAGATGAGTAGGAGAGCATCTTGCAGACTCCCATTCCACTCCTCTCCTCTCCTCTCCTCTCCTCTCCTCTCCTCTCCTCTCCTCTCCTCTCCTCTCCTCTCCTCTCCTCTCCTCTCCTCTCCTCTCCTCTCCTCTCCATTCCATTCCACTTGTTTTGGTGTATTTTAGTTTTACCTGTTACTTTGTTTGCTCAAAATGTTATATTTTAGCTACAATTGTATCATATTTTCTTCATTGAGCTTTTATTTTCTTTGTACCATTTTATCCACTTAATTACTTGTTCTATTGTTGCTACGTTGTCGTGAGGTTAACCTGCAGGGAAGGATTTCACTGCACTGTGGACTCCACCTACATCAGGTGTATATGACTAATAAACAAACTTGAACAAACATGTACAAACTGTAAGTGAGTAGGTCTGTCGGTGTGTGTGTGGAGTGTGTGCGTGTGGGTGTGCGTGTGTGTGGAGTGAGTGCCTGTGTGTGTGGTGTGTGTGTGTGTGTGCGTGTGTGTGTGTGGTGTGTGTGGTGTGTGTGTGTGTGGTGTGTGTGGTGTGTGGGTGTGGTGTGTGTGGTGTGTGTGTGTGTGTGTGTGGAGTGTGTGTGTGTGTGTGTGTGGAGTGTGTGGAGTGTGTGCGTGTGGGTGTGCGTGTGTGTGGAGTGAGTGCCTGTGTGTGTGGTGTGTGTGTGCGTGTGTGTGCGTGTGTGTGGTGTGTGTGTGTGGTGTGTGTGGTGTGCGCGTGTGTGTGTGTGGAGTGTGTGTGTGTGTGGAGTGTGTGCGTGTGGAGTGTGTGCGTGTGTGGAGTGTGTGTGTGTGTGTGTGTGTGCTGTTGGCTTCTCACTTTGCAGACATCCTGTTGGACACAGTCTTGGTGGCCCGTGTCACAGCACACTGTAGCATCTTCATAGTTTGTTCTCCAATCCATCCCACGTCCTCCTGCAGATCAGGCAGCCATTCGAACAGTCTGGGAGGAGAGACGGGGCTTCAGTAATATATAATAATACATTATTACAGTCTGGGAGGAGAGACGGTCCATCAGTAATATATAATAATACATTATTACAGTCTGGGAGGAGAGACGGGGCTTCAGTAATATATAATAATACATTATTACAGTCTGGGAGGAGAGACGGGGCATCAGTAATATATAATAATACATTATTACAGTCTGGGAGGAGAGACGGGGCCATCAGTAATATATAATAATACATTATTACAGTCTGGGAGGAGAGACGGGGCATCAGTAATATATAATAATACATTATTACAGTCTGGGAGGAGAGACGGTCCATCAGTAATATATAATAATACATTATTACAGTCTGGGAGGAGAGACGGGGCCATCAGTAATATATAATAATACATTATTACAGTCTGGGAGGAGAGACGGGGCCATCAGTAATATATAATAATACATTATTACAGTCTGGGAGGAGAGACGGGGCATCAGTAATATATAATAATACATTATTACAGTCTGGGAGGAGAGACGGGGCTTCAGTAATATATAATAATACATTATTACAGTCTGGGAGGAGAGACGGTCCATCAGTAATATATAATAATACATTATTACAGTCTGGGAGGAGAGACGGGGCTTCAGTAATATATAATAATACATTATTACAGTCTGGGAGGAGAGACGGGGCATCAGTAATATATAATAATACATTATTACAGTCTGGGAGGAGAGACGGGGCATCAGTAATATATAATTCTATTATTGTTATTCTAACAGTTTAGGAAGAGGAAGACAATCGTCATGATAGTCAATAACACTGCATGGTCGGGGTGGTGTTCATTAAAGCACACTGTAGAAAAACAGAGCAAAACTTTTTTTTGCAGTGGTTTGTTATATTGGCTGTCCTAACACTGGGTACCAAATGAACCTGACCCAGTCAGTGTTATATTTATCTTTCTGCATTGAGGGGAAAGGGGAAAGTCCAGAAGTTTTAAAACAGAGTTGTCTTGCGACACAGGCCTCGATAGAGAAAGTGCACAGCTATATGTACAGAAATATAACAGGACCGTAGCCAACTCAAATTAGGAGTAAGCGGTTCCCTGCGGCTACAGAGCCATCCGCACATGACTACATCCATGTTTGTAGTCCTGTGTGATTGTAGTCCTGTGTGATTGTAGTCCTGTGTGTTTGTAGTCCTGTGTGTTTGTAGTCCTGTGTGTTTGTAGTCCTGTGTGTTTGTAGTCCTGTGTGTTTGTAGTCCTGTGTGTTTGTAGTCCTGTGTGTTTGTAGTCCTGTGTGTTTGTAGTCCTGTGTGATTGTAGTCCTGTGTGTTTGTAGTCCTGTGTGTTTGTAGTCCTGTGTGTTTGTAGTCCTGTGTGTTTTCCTGCGTGTTTGTAGTCCTGTGTGTTTGTAGTCCTGTGTGTTTTCCTGCGTGTTTGTAGTCCTGTGTGTTTGTAGTCCTGCGTGTTTGTAGTCCTGTGTGTTTGTAGTCTTGTGTGTTTGTAGTCCTTTGTGTTTGAGGTCCTGTGTATTTGTAGTCCTGTGTGTTTGTAGTCCTGTGTGTTTGTAGTCTTGTGTGATTGTAGTCCTGCGTGTTTGTAGTCCTGCGTGTTTGTAGTCATGTGTGTTTGTAGTCCTGCGTGTTTGTAGTCCTGTGTGTTTGTAGTCCTGTGTGTTTGTAGTCCTGTGTGTTTGTAGTCCTTTGTGTTTGAGGTCCTGTGTGATTGTAGTCTTGTGTGATTGTAGTCTTGTGTGATTGTAGTCCTGTGTGTTTGTAGTCTTGTGTGATTGTAGTCCTGTGTGTTTGTAGTCCTGCGTGTTTGTAGTCATGTGTGTTTGTAGTCCTGCGTGTTTGTAGTCCTGTGTGTTTGTAGTCCTGTGTGTTTGTAGTCCTGTGTGTTTGTAGTCCTGTGTGTTTG